>NW_026652284.1:111430482-111441742 GCF_009828535.3 Hylobates moloch
AAAAAAAAAAAAAACAAACAAAAAAAACACCAAAAGCAATGGCAACAAAAGCCAAAATTGACAAATGGGATCTAATTAAACTAAAGAGCTTCTGCACAGCAGAAGAAACTACCATCAGAGTGAACAGGCAACCTACAGAATGGGAGAAAATTTTTGCAACCTACTCATCTGACAAAGGGCTAATATCCAGAATCTACAATGAACTCAAACAAATTTACAAGAAAAAAACAAACAACCCCATCAAAAAGCATTTTCAATAACAATCGTATAATGGAATGAATATATATCATGAATAAACTAAAATACTTACTTTATAAATGAAAATATTTCATTTTGGATTTCACACTGCGTGACCGTTTGACATTTTAAACAGAAATAAACATTCCCCATTGCCACATAGAAGGATAGAATGGAAGCAACTCAGACACTTTATCTGTGCCATCACTGTACTCTCATTGTTTATTTTTCAACTGTTGGTTAAATATAAAAATATGTACTACCACAGAGGTTGGAGATACAAACTACACCTGTACCTGAAGGGAGTCTAAATGATTCCTAATTGTTACAAACTTACTCTCTAAACCAATGTGTGCAGCTGGTCCTGCCTGTGTTAGGGCCTACTCTAGAATTGAGAGTCCTCTGAATTAATTTTTTCTTTTGTTAATGGGCAATAAGCATGTGCCTATTTGATAATTATACACACCAGTAAAAGTCAACATTAATAGCAGCAATTGTTTGACCAACAAATAATTTGGAGAAACATGTATTTTTCTCCCTGAAATTACTTAGAATTGACAGTGCTTGGTGATAAGAAACACAGACTGATGTTTAGCCAGGTGTATTATTGTTTTCAAGTTCTTTAAGACAATGCACTTCCTTATTGCCCACGCCCAGAACAGGCTGCCCCCTGGTTCCACCCTGGGTGCCATTAGAACTTATGCACATGGATTCTGGAGCTAAACAAACTGGTTCATATTCTGCCTCCTCCACTTCCTGGGGGTAAGATCTTCAGAAAGTTGATTAACCTCTTAATGCCCTGGTTTCTTCATTGAAAAATACACCTATAGTAGTAACTGCCTTATAAATTGCAATGATGGTTGCATAAGTTAGTATGTAAACTGCTTAGATAAGTGCCTAAAGCATAATAAACATTAATACACATTAGCTAATTAGATAATCTGGTTAAAGAAGGTAAAGTGAGGTCTGGTGGGGAGAACTAAGCTGATAGCAGAGACAGGACTGAAACTTAAATCTGCCCCATTTTAATTCAGTTCTCTGATCTCTAAACAATATTGATTAATGTGATTATGGTGACAAAATGAACAACTTCTCAACAGGACCTGAAAACTCAGAACTTTAAAGGATGAGAAAAGTTTGGAAACTTGGAAATTGGTTTATGCAACTGACACATACTAGTTTTGCAATGCTGAACCAAGTACCTAAGCCTCTGTGATTCGGTTTGACATGAGGTGTTACTGTATGGAAAATGAAATAATTTTCATTAGTGGTTAGCAACCACTAACTGTCTGCACCTGTTTGTTTCTTAAAAATCTATTATTTCATTACTATTATTGTTATACATAGATGCTTCCCAGTAGAAATATAACGTGAGCTACAAATGCAAGCCACATATACAATTTTAAATTTCTGGTGACCACGTTATAAAAAGTAAAAAGAAACAGGTGAAATGAATTTTAATAACATTTTAATAACTCAATCTATCCAAATAGTACTAATTAATATAAAAATTAATAATGAGATATTTTACTTTTTTTCTTGAAAACAGTATGTATTGAAATCCAGTGTATATTTTACACTAGAACATGTCTCAATTTGAACCAGCCATAGAGCAAATATCCAATAGGCAGAGATGACTAATGGCTATTATTTGAGATGGTACAGGTATACAGTTACTCTAACAGGTGGCATGAACTGAGGGTATAAAAAGGTATCAAAGACTTCTGATGATGCCTTGTAGCGCATTTATATTTTGGATAGTCAAGTGAAATCAAGGATGTCTGATGGAGTTCATGAACCTTCAAGCATTTGGTCTAATATAAGGAAATAGACATATATCCTTATATTTGACATGTATCCTTACATCCTCACATATAAGGATATATGCCATTTCAATGATGTAACAATGATTTTTGTAAATGCCCACATAGTATTTAATGGAAGAGAACAAAATCGAAAACACACTTTTTCCTGAAGAACAGATATTTTTCCTCCATTGGTCAGATTTTGAGACGTAAGCATCTACTGAGGTTGATTGCATTGTCCTTTTTGCCTTGCCAACCAGGAAGCTCATACAAAGTTGGGCATTCTACTATAATGGTTATCATTAGCCAAACTTTTTTCTACTTGCACTACTTTTGGCTCTTGGTTTTTGTCCTAATTAATTTGGCCTAATTAATATTCTCATAGTCATTTATTGAAAATTATTTGAGGAGAATCAATATATATAGAAGAATAAGTAAATAAAACTTCCTTAAATGCATTCCTTAGTACCTGATTCACACAGGACACTGGGCTCAATGAATGACATCTTTATGTAAGACATGAATTAGAGTTTAATATTCATATAACAGTAATTAAACCTCAAACTATAGATTCAGAGACTGTCACAGCCTGGAAGCGTTGAGAGATTATCTCTTTTGATTAACAGAGTCCTAGAGAAGTTTAGTAACTTTTGTAAAGACTTCAAGATGGCTAATGGCAGTCCTGGCCTTTAGATGGCCTTCTTTCCAATATATTAGCTTCCTCTAAATCCATTTCAATAAGATTCCAATGAGCAAATCATCTCTTAATGGGTGGGCGGAGGCTGGGGCAATTTAAACCTTGACATTAGCTGGTGTGTCAGACATAAAGTAATAATGTATTATTTATTATTTGCTAAGGACAAACTATGCTTAACCTGACCAATCCATCCTGTAAAGGAGTCTGCCTTATCCATTCCTGATAATAGAACCATTATTCATGTGAGATGACACTGCACTGCAAGGTTAGACTATGAACATTAGTTTTTATCAACTACACTTGATGATATCACAGACATGCTAATTACTGAAATTACTAAATATAACTTGGCGTTGGTTTAGGAGAGAAAACAGACATTCACATCTACCACTTATAAATTGGCTCAAGCCTACTGAAGAGTAGTTTATGAATATAAAGCAAATCCTTAAAAATGTGCATAGCATTGTACCAAAGATATAGCTTCCAGGTACAGTATTTATCCTGTCAACTTAGAGCCTCTGCTTACATATTCATATTATAACTCATATATTCTTGTCACAATTTCCAATCCCTATCAGGACCTGGAAAGTTGGGTAGGTTCAATTATGCCCATTTTACAGATTAACAAACCAAGAATTGGCAGATTCAAGTAACTACCTTGCAGTCACACAGCTAAGATCTTGGATTCAAACTCAAATCTGTCTCCAAATCCAGTACTTTGAAGACTACGGTGAGTGTTCTAGAGTTTTAAAAAATTTTCTAATATAGTTTATGTTAAGGTTTCCAGATAAAATACAGGACATTCACTTAAATTTGTTTCATATAAACAATAAATAACTTTTAGTTTAACTGTGTTTCCATCATTGCATGGATGTCCATGAAATAGTTGGTGCACCCTTATATTAAAATTTCATTTTTGCTTATCTCAAATTTAAATTTAACCAGGTCTCCTGTACTTTTATTTACTAAATCTGGCAGCCCCATTCTGTAGGTATCAAGGTCCCAGGCCTGAAGATAATCAGAATAATGACAAGGAGAATGGAAAGTATAAAGCTGCTCAGCCACAGTCTTGACCCAAGAAAAGATCAGGAGTTGTCTAAGGTTGTAGAGGCTGCAAGTAGCAGAGTGCTTACCTAAGACAGAGACTTCATCCAGACAGACAGAGAATGTAATGACTATCTTATGTTGTGTAATCATGCAAAATAAATTCCAGTCTCCCCAGAGGGAAATATTTAAATTTTTAAAGAGTTAAACAATGGTGTCAAATAGGAAAACAAGAAAATATATTCATTCTTACATAAAATATTTTGAGAAAAAAAAGCAGAGTCAAACACTTAGTGAAGAGAATGTATGTTTGTGATGGCGAGACAGTATGAATGACTCTATAGATCACAGTGAATTCATTGATTGGATATAAAATTGAAAAGGAGGGATGGAAGATAAAGGGTAATAGAATGCAAATCAGTCATTATTATAATTGTTCGAAGAAATGAACAAATGCTATATAGATGTAAAATCTGTCCAGGTTTCCTAGAAACACATCTGATATGTATTCAGGAGGTTTATTGGGAGTATTCCATGAGGAAGTGAGGAAAAGCAGGATTGGGCAGAGGGAAAAGTTAAATTGGAATGCAGTTAACATGGATAACTCAGCCAAAAACATGTGGGGCTCTGAAGCTAGGATGCTCTTCAGGGTCGTCCCAACTGAGGCAAGGAGCCTGGGTTTTGTACCTTTGCATAGATGAATCATTAGATGAGGGCTGCCCTGGAGTGGGGATGTAACCTTGGGGGCAGCTCATTCCTGTGGCTGGAGGCAATTCCCAGACAGGAGCAAAGTGGTGATCCTCCATCAGGCACACTCTTGGCAGCTGGGAAGGTGAATGCCTCAGTCCTGAAGAGGATGCGGGTGGCACATCACAGCATCCACCATAACCGACTCCTTGCTCTGTTCAAATCTGCTTGTTGCTTACATTAAGTTTAGCCCATTGGAGACCAAGTTCTCGAGGATCCTGGATTGTGTCTTTCCTGGGGAAACTTATAAGAAAAGGTTAGCAGGATGATGTATAACCCTTGCTTTTGAAGCTGGTCTTGGAGCTGTAACTGAATCACATTGTTTTCCTTATCAATCTAGTTTCCCTTCACCATTAGCTACTACCTATGCTGGTCTTAATCAGTGGCACAGACTCTCATCTCTGAGGAATCTGAGCCGTTGGTCACTATGCTCTTCTCAAGCTGTGGCTTCCGTTCTTGACTACTTGCCGTCAAGATTAGGCAAAGATCACCAAGTGACGGTCTGTGGGCCACTTGAACATCAAACTCTTTCTTTGCTATGCCAGTTATGAAACAGTGGAGGTCTGAAACAGGCAATGAGGGTCACCTACTTAAATCCTCTGAATGGGCCGTCAGTTACTCCCAGCAGGATAGTGAGTCTTTCCTTGCTTGCTTCTGTCTTGGCAAAGGAAGTCTGAAGTGATCAGAGGGCAGCCATGGCCTAAAGTTCCACGGGTCTTTTACTATATCTCCTGGTGAGGAATTTGACTGTGAAAATGGCTTGGACAAAATGGGTGACTGATGGGTAGGGTGAACTCCTGTGGGTATGGCCAGCTCTCAGTTGTAGTGATCTGGGGTCAGGGACACTGTTTTTTTTTTTTTTTTAGATGGAGTCTCTCTCTGTTGCCCAGGGTGGAGTGCAGTGGCTCGATCTCAGCTCACTGCAAGCTCCACCTCCTGGGTTCACACCATTCTCCTGCCTCAGCCTCCCAAGTAGCTGGGACTACAGGCTCCTGCCACCACGCCTGGCTAATTTTTTGTATTTTTAGTAGAGATGGGGTTTCACCATGTTAGCCAGGATGGTCTTGATCTCCTGACCTTGTGATCCGCCTGCCTCGGCCTCCTGAGGACACTTCTATTCCATCTAAGCCAGGCTACAGAATTTGGGGGGAAGCACATGACAACCTCATTGCTTTTCTTAGTAATTTATCTGTTTTGGATCAAGGGCATGCTTGGCAACTGAAGACTATGAAAATAGATTCCAAATCTTTGAGAATGGATAACAAGAATGATAAGAGACTCAAGATTTCAGTCAAAGAAGCATAAAATAAGGGACTCATGACTTGAGTCAGGGAATTTTCCAACTTGACCAGAGTTATGAAAATGTAATCAAGAAACTATAGTAGATGTGAACCGAGCGACAGTGGTAGGCCATTTGGAGAAAGGCTGTAGCATGAGGGTTTGCCTAATGTCCCAGAAAGAGCAAAGGCTGTGACGTCAAACAGATCCCAGCATGAAGCTCAGCTCTGCTGTCACCCAACTTTTAGGCTTTCTCAGAGCCTCAGTTTCCTCATCTGTAACAAGGGGCTATAAATAGATTTTACATGTCACCATGCTTGTTTACTAAATTATAAGTTTAGAGATAATGTATGTAAAATGTACATCCTAGCTTCTGGCCCACTCCCACCCAATAAATACTTGTCCACCGTTCATTTAATTTGAATTATGCAGACAGCCTTTGAGATACACACACATTAGAAAAATTCCCATTTAGAAAATCAAAGGAGACAGGAACAAGAGCAAAAGGAGAGCAAGCCTTCCCCAGGTTATCAGTTTTGTGTGATCCTTGAATATGTTTGATATAAAAATGGCAGATGAAAATGCTGTAGCTCAGATCCAAAGTTAGTAAACATGCAGACTTTGATGAAATTATGAACAATTCATAATTAGGCTGCTGCCGCTGCAATGACGGAAGCAAGCACAAGCCTTGCAGGTGCCAGGATTACAGGGGGAAGTGAAGAAGAGCATGAGATATGCATTTTATTGAAATTAAAGTTCAATGTGATATGACAGTTTGCCTTTTATGGCTGTTCATTTAAAACTAGGAAAGATCAGAACCAGTAACCAGGTCTTATTCTTTGGACCAAAACAATTAATTTTTAGAAAAAAAAAGTCAAAGAACTAACCTACTATTTTAGCTCATTTAATTTTTATAACAATTTTATGAAAAAGGTGTGGTTCCCTTCATTTTAAAGAGGAAAAACAATGGAGACATACATAGGAAAAGTAGAGTTTCCAACATCACACAGCGAGGGCGAGATTTGAACTCCCAACAGCCATGTTACTTCCATTGTTTCATGCTCCTTCATTCCATGCCCATGCTGTTCCTCTGTGGTATGTTATTTTTATAAAGTATTGAAGAAATATTTTCACACTGTGTTACAGACTGAATGTTTGTGTCCTCCCAAAATTCATCTGTTGAAATTCAATCCCCAGAGTGATGATATTTGGAGGCGGAGCCTTTGGGAGGTAATCAGGTGATGAGACTGGAGACCTCATGAAGGGGATTAGTGTACTTATACCAGGGGCCCAAGGGAGCTCAGCTGTCTCTTCCACCATGTTAGGACACAGCAAGAAGGCTTCATCCATGAACCATAAAGCTGGTGCTCACCAGACTCCAAATCTGCTGGCATCTCGATCTTGGACTTTCGAGCTTCCAGAACGCTGAGAAATAAATGTTTATTGTTTAAGCCACCTAGTCTATGGTAATTTGTGATAGCAGCTCTGGCTGATTAAAACACAGTGATTTTTGGAATATTTGTAATATTGACTTAGTTAAAGCAGTTAATACACGTGTTGTACCATGAACTAAAGAAACAACTTGCAGGTCACATTCTTCAAATGATAATTGATCAGTCAATAACCATGAGTTGAGTGTCTACCATGCGAACTTGTGTTACACATGGTAATTACTTTTTGCTCTCATGTCATGTTCTAATAGTTGTCATTGTTAAATATAAAAGCTAACAATTTCTATTTTCCACACAAGCTCTTCTTAAACTTTTTTCCAAATTATGCTCACAATTCTTTTTGTCAATAGTTCCTAATTTAAATTAGTTGCTCATTTCACTGACAATTCCGTTGCATAGTCATCATTATTTTTCCCAGTTCCCATATTATTCCCATTCTCATTTCAGCCTTCTTCATCTTTCACTGCTTATTATTTACCTTTCTGATGATTTTTAATGATAGCACCAAATACATTCAAATGAAAAATTCCCTATACACAGTGCTTGGGAAAGGCCTCTGATTATATTTTCTTTCTTTCTTTACCTCTGAAATTTAGAATTACTTTTAATGCTTTCTATGTGTTAGAAACTAGAAAAACAAAGATGGATCAGAGGTTCCTGCCTTATGGACTAATAGTATAGATGGTGGGATGGTGAAGACATGTATCAAACATCCACAATATAATGTGACAAGTGCTGTAATCAAAGTGAGATCCAAGTATTGATGGAGCACTCAGTGCTCATTTGACTCTGCCAGGGGAGTCAGGAAATACATTCCCGAGAAAGTGATATTTGAGTACAGTCTTGAAGACTGGTAGGACTTTTCCTGATTGAGTGTTTGAGAGGGAAGGGCACTTTTGTGTGCTTGGGGATTAGAAAACTTTGGCTTGGTCAGAGAGATAGTACCTGTGTCCACTGGGGTAGAAGCAGAAGATGGTAAAGTGAGCTACAGAAGATGGGACCAGCCTAGATAATGAGAATGGAATCCCACTTTCAAGGGGAAATCATATAAAATGGACAATAGGGTTAATGGACAATAGGGTTAATGGAAAATAGGGCGGGAGGTTTTGTAGAGGCAGAAGATCAGGCTCGAAGATAAGTTCATGGTCATGGAAGACTTTATGTAACATGCCAAAGACTTTGTCTTTTATTCCCTATGCAATGGGACATCCTGATAGCTTTTTTCATGGAATGGACTTAGATTCGTTTTGTTGATTGTGGAGAATAAACTGGAGGAAAGAAGTTAAAAGGAAAAGGAATACTTAAGCAGCTATTCAAGTAATTCAGGTGAAAGATGATGAACGGTTGGACATAGATGTGATGAAAGAAAAAAAATCCCAGTGTCCCTGCTTTCTGAGATCTCACTGTGTATTTTGGGGGAGCGCAAAATATAATAATCATATACATAACAATACATTTTTGTAGTGCTTTGAAAGAACAACTGCAGCATCAAGTCAAGTATTTGTTGAGCACATACTATATGGCGGCCACTTTGTGTTAAGTGTTGTGTATGGTTTAGCTCAATTTAATTTTGTTCTCCCAACAGACTTACAAAAGAGGTAGAACACATATGCTTCCCATTGGGCGAGAAAGAAACACGCCTGAGAGTCTAATGGATTACTCAAGTCTGTGCTGCCAAAGAAGAACAGAATCTTTAGGTGAGCAAAACTTCATACTCCTGTTCTTGGAGGTGTTCTTTCCAGGATACTGGGATTAACTCAGCATATGTCACATATATTAAATGTTTGATGTATATGCAGCCTATACTGAATGATTTCAGAGACCCTTGGGCTGAGCTTTGAAAGCTGCGGGCTGAACTCCAAGAAGTAGAAGAGTGAAGGCTGAACGTTCCCAGTGGTAAAGAAGTATAAGTATTCAGGGCCGGGCGCGGTGGCTCATGCTTGTAATCCCAGCACTTTGGGAGGCCGAGGCGGGCGGATCACGAGATCAGGAGATCGAGACCACGGTGAAACCCCGTCTCTACTAAAAATACAAAAAAATTAGCTGGGTGTGGTGGCGGGCGCCTGTAGTCCCAGCTACTCGGAGAGGCTGAGGCAGGAGAATGGCGTGAACCCGGGAGGTGGAGCTTGCAGTGAGCCGAGATTGCGCCACTGCACTCCAGCCTGGGCGACAGAGCGAGACTCCGTCTCAAAAAAAAAAAGAAGTATTCAGTTTCCCCTATAATTCCTCAGAAGACATAACTGGTTTTAATTAATCAATCAAATATTTATTTCACCTCCCCTCTGCTACAGAGGCTGTGATAGGACCAAAAGATTTCCGCATGCATGTGGCCACAGATTATCTGAGAAAGAAGCCATCTGTTAGAGTTGACAGGTTGTGGTCTCAGAAATCATTGAACCTGGGCTTGAATTCTGACACCAACACTACATAGCTGTGTGGCTTTGGAAGTGTCATTTAACCTCTCTAATCCTCAGCTTCCCCACCTGTACAACTGAATCAGAAGTACACAAATTGCAGGGTTGCTGTAAAAATTGGAGTTTATATACTAATGTGCTTTGTACAGTATAGAACCAGGAAAAGGTGCAAAATCTAAGGTAGTATTTCATTATTATTATTATTAATTATTAATATCTTTTGATCTAGTAAGGAGTGTGGAGAGGGATGACAGTGTGAATCCTTCATAAATCAGGAGGTTGAAAAATAGAAGTTTGATTCCATGGGGAGTCTGCTAGAAGGTCTAGAAGCGCACAGTGGTGATGCTGGCAGGGGTCTTGGCAGCTAGCTAGAGCCTTTGTTCTTATTGTCCTTTTTAAAAAGGGTGGCCCTTATAATGCTTGCAGTCTCTGACTCCAATACTGAGGGCAGAGGAAACTCCTGAGTTGCCCATAAATATCCATTTTACTCTGCCTTTTCAGATTCTGCTTCTTAAATGCAATACAGCCCTTGCTACCTATTTCTTTACATCCCTTTGGTTTACTCTGTGCTTGCAGAGGCCCCCAGCAGGGACCACCCTGGGCACACAAACAGCTGGAAGTTCATAACTGAAATAATTTTATCTGCCTCAATGCTGACATCTGCACAATGCACTTTGCATAACTTTGAGAAGTGAACCTGCTGTGTGCTATTGGCAAAGGGGTTGGAGGCAGAGTGTTTGCTTCATGAGACCCAGGACAATGTAATTTAGAAAGTTCCCAATAGCATGGACCCATCAGTGCACCATGCCACAGATCACATTTAGTTACTGGAGTCCCCATGGTTACATAGGATTGCTTTCCCACTGTGATACTAGTGATCAAATAAACTTTTCTTTTTCAAAATGAATATTGCTGTATTGCTATGTGTAACAGTAACAATGGTACTACCCTGTTGCAATAATTTTAGAGAATATGGAAAATTTTAAAGAAATAAAAAAAGGTTTTTGGATTCTGGAGCCAGGCTTCCAGGGCTTGAATCCTGGCCCTGTTACTTATTAACTGTGTGTTCTTGGATGGACGTCTTAGGTTCTGTGCCTCGGTTTCCTTTTTTATAAAAGGGTAATAATAAAAGAAGCTACCTCATTGGGCTGTTAGGTGTTTCAGGTGAAACACTGCACTGAAACTCTTTAGAATAATGTTGGGTTCTAAATAAATGTTAGCTATTATTGCTGCTCTGCTTGTACCTACCCTTCCATTCATGTATTTTATTTTCTTATTATTATACTTTAAGTTTTAGGGTACATGTGCACAATGTTCGGGTTTGTTACATAGGTATACATGTGCCATGTTGGTGTGCTGCACCCATTAACTCGTCATTTAGCATTAAGTATATCTCCTAATGCTATCCCTCCCCCCTCCCCCCACCCCACAACAGTCCCCGGAGGGCGATGTTCCCCTTCCTGTGTCCGTGTGTAGTTTCATATGTAAATAAATCGTATTAATCATGCTATTTTGAAAATCCTTTTTAAAAACTGTAGCACACTGTTGGATCTGTTTCCTTGTCTATATATAAAAAATCACCATCAT
>NW_026652284.1:111442142-111641973 GCF_009828535.3 Hylobates moloch
AGTTTATATAAAGATTTATTTTAAAAGAGAGAGAGAGAGAAGAAAGCGCAGTAAGGAATATTGGATGTTTTGCCTCCCTAGTGTCTCTTCCCAGGTCTGGTAGTAACAAAAGCCTCTCCCCTGCAGGACACTGTCCTCCACCCATCTGTTCACAGGGGGATCCTGGGACCAGGATAAGAAATTCCCAGTAGCACAGTGATGAATCCAGAGTTGACCTACAAAAGGAACTGTTTCCTGTGGTTCGGCTTCACAGATGCCAGGCCACGATCCTCCCTTAGGCTTTTCTGCAGGATCTACAGGAAAAGGCTGCTGCCGTCTGATAACAATATTTCATATCCTCAGTTGAACTCCTCATCTCCTCTACACCCCAGCCTACTCTACCCACAGCCTTCCACATCCCTATCCTCGTAGTTTCTCAAAGACCTTGACACCTCTCACTTACACTAAACAGTCTGTCCATAAATTCTGTTGTAAGTTTCTTCAAACGTACCCAGAGTCCAACTACATCTCACCATGTCCTCTGATGACACCCTGGGTAGATCCACAGCCATTCCTCACTGGGAGATCCACAGAGACACTCCAATGCTGTCCTTGCTCCCTGCCTGGGAAATAATATATGGTGATCCTTCAAACAAGTAAAGAGACCATGTTCCTCTTCTACTCAAAGTCCTGCAGTGACTCCCTGTATCTCCTAGGGTAAAAACCAAAGCCCTTACAATGGTCTACAAAGGTCTATCTAATTTGGTTCTTTGCTATGTCTTCTGTAACTTTCCCTTAATCTCACTTCACTCTAGCCCTAGAGGCCTTCAGAGGTTCTTGGAAGACACCAGCCGTGAATCTATATTGAAACTTTTAACTCTACCCATTGGCTTTACCTGGAATGGTTTTTGTCCCCAGTATTTGCTTGGCTAATTCCTTTATCATCTCCTTCAAGTTTCCACTCAAGGTTCATCTTTTCTAAGAGGCATGCACTAAGTAGCCAATTGTTTAACCCTGTAATTTATGCATAAATTATAATCATTTAGATATTCTATTGTATCTTGTGTTCTGACAGCAGCTATCGTCTTCTATCATTTTACATAATTTACTTGTTCATCATCTACTCCCTCACTCCGTCACATAGTATAAAATGCAAGCTTTTAGGGACAGGATTACTTTTTCTATTTTGTTCATTAATATGTCTTAAGAACCTCAGCCACTGCTTGACATATAATAGGTACACAACAAAAATTTATTAAATTAATCACTTGAATTCGTAGTTCATCAGTACCCGAAACCAGATCTGCTATTGGAGATTTTGGTTACATAAACACTAAGTTACTTATTTTATCTTAGCTAGTAGTAATGTAACCAGTAATTTATCTTAGAATTAGTATACTATTAGTATTAGATACTTAGTATCTTAGTAACTAGTAATTTATCTGAGCTAGTAATGGTATTCTGTCCATTCTGTCACTTTTAAGTAAGAGATTATCTCAATAGATGCAGAGAAGGCCTTTGACAAAATTCAACAACGCTTCATGCTAAAAACTCTCGATATATTAGGTATTGATGGGACGTATCTCATAAGATAAGAGTTATCTATGACAAACCCATAGCCAATATCATACAGAATGGACAAAAACTGGAAGCATTCCCTTTGAAAACTGGCACAAGACAGGGATGCCCTCTCTCAACACTCCTATTCAACATAGTGTTGGAAGTTCTGGCCAGGGCAATCAGGCGGGAGAAGGGAATAAAGGGCATTCGATTAAGAAAAGAGGAAGTCAAATTGTCCCTGTTTGCAGATGACATGATTGTATATCTAGAAAACCCCATCGTCTCAGCCCAAAATCTTCTTAAGCTGATAAGCAACTTCAACAAAGTCTCAGGATACAAAATCAATGTGCAAAAATCACAAGCATTCTTATACACCAATAACAGACAAACAGAGAGCCAAATCATGAGTGAACTCCCATTCACAATTGCTTCAAAGAGAATAAAATACCTAGGAATCCAACTTACAAGGGATGTGAAGGACCTCTTCAAGGAGAGCTACAAACCACTGTTCAATGAAATAAAAGACGATACAAACAAATGGAAGAACATTACATGCTCATGGGTAGGAAGAACATTACATGCTCATGGGTAGGAAGAATCAATATTGTGAAAATGGCCATACTGCCCAAGGTAATTTATAGATTCAATGCCATCCCCATCAAGCTACCAATGACTTTCTTCACAGAATTGGAAAAAACTACTTTAAAGTTCATATGGAACCAAAAAAGAGCCCACATGGCCAAGTCAATCCTAAGCCAAAAGAACAAAGCTGGAGGCATCACGCTACCTGACTTCAAACTATACTACAAGGCTACAGTAACCAAAACAGCATGGTACTGATACCAAAACAGAGATATAGACCAATGGAACAGAGCAGAGCCCTCAGAAATAATGCCACATATCTACAACTATCTGATCTTTGACAAACCTGACAAAAACAAGAAATGGGGAAAGGATTCCCTATTTAATAAATGGTGCTGGGAAAACTGGCTAGCTATATGTAGAAAGCTGAAACTGGATCCCTTCCTTACACCTTATACAAAAATTAATTCAAGATGGATTAAAGACTTACATGTTAGACCTAAAACCATAAAAACCCTAGAAGAAAGCCTAGGCAATACCATTCAGGACATAGGCGTGGGCAAGGACTTCATGTATAAAACACCAAAAGCAATGGCAACAAAAGCCAAAATTGACAAATGGGATCTAATTAAACTAAAGAGCTTTTGCACAACAAAAGAAACTACCATCAGAGTGAACAGGCAACCTACAGAATGGGAGAAAATTTTTGCAACCTACTCATCTGACAAAGGGCTAATATCCAGAATCTACAATGAACTCAAACAAGTTTACAAGAAAAAAAAAACAACCCCATCAAAAAGTGGGTGAAGGATATGAGCAGACACTTCTCAAAAGAAGACATTTATGCAGCCAAAAAACACGTGAAAAAATGCTCACCATCACTGGCCATCAGAGAAATGCAAATCAAAACCACAATGAGATACCGTCTCATACCAGTTAGAATGGTGATCGTTAAAAAGTCAGGAAACAACAGGTGCTGAAGAGGATGTGGAGAAATAGGAACACTTTTACACTGTTGGTGGGACTGTAAACTAGTTCAACCATTGTGGAAGTCAGTGTGGCAATTCCTCAGGGATCTAGAACTAGAAATACCATTTGACCCAGCCATCCCATTACTGGGTATATACCCAAAGGATTATAAATCATGCTGCTATAAAGACACATGCACACGTATGTTTACTGCGGCACTATTCACAATAGCAAAGACTTGGAACCAACCCAAATGTTCAACAATGATAGACTGGATTAAGAAAATGTGGCACATATATACCATGGAATACTATGCAGCCATAAAAAATGATGAGTTCATGTCCTTTGTAGGGACATGGATGAAGCTGGAAGCCATCATTCTCAGCAAACTATCATAAGGACGAAAGACCAAACACCGCATGTTCTCACTCATAGGTGGGAATTGAACAATGAGAACACTTGGACACAGGAAGGGGAACATCACACACCAGGGACTGTTGTGGGTGGGGGAAGGGGGGAGGGATAGCATTAGGAGATATACCTAATGCTAAATGACGAGTTAATGGGTGCAGCACACCAACATGGCGCATGTATACATATGTAACAAACCTGCACGTTGTGCACATGTACCTTAAAACTTAAAGTTCAATAATAAAAATAAAAAAAGAAAAACAGAGTTTAAAACAAAGTATTGTATATACTTACAGTGGCTTTGCTCTTGATGTCCTATTAATCAATATTTATGTGATTTACAAATATCTTCATAATAAATTATAGTTCATAAATATTCTTGCAAGTGCAAATTCGTAAGTAGCCCCAAAATTATTTTTTCTAAGGAAGAATTCTTTCCAATCAAAATTGTAGAAGTAAAATTTTTAGATCAAAGGTTTTTGAAATGCATTGCCACAATGCACCCTAAAATGAATTTTCTAATTTATAATTGTAGCCAGCAATAGATTAGGGTGTTCCTTTCCTCACACTCTGGCCAAAACCAAGAGGAGAATAGTAGTATCTCATTGTGGTTTAAATTTGAATTTCCTTGATAAGTAATGAGAATAAGTATTTCTTAATGTTTATAATAATTTAATTTTTTATTATGATATCCTTTACCTGTTTTTAAAATCTATTCAGAATTTGAATAATGAAACCATTCCTTCACATCAGCAGTTCCATTTCAGAGGGTCATATCCACGTGTGAACATTTCTGTCTAGGAAGAAAATTTAGATATAGGCCCCCCACCCCCCAAATCTTGGGATTTCCTTCTAGAAGGCTTATGCTGATGTTTACGTGTCAAGACCAAGCAGATTTGGACTCCAGATTTGAATCAAGCCTCTTTGCAGTGGTCAGGGGACTTAGGTTATTCATAATGGAAATTCATTTTCGATGGGCTCAAGGAATTTGTTGAATGCCATAGAGACCATAAATAAGACAAAGATAAGTAAAACCAGAAAATTACCAACCAGAATATTTTCTTCACCCACCCTTGTTTCTTTATGTGCATCCACTTCTTCCCTTTTCTGCCTTACTGCTTTAGACTGTAGAGAAAAGATTCTCTTTTACTTTGTCTCTCAATCTCTGTCTCTCTCTCTGTGTGTGTTTCTATTTCTATCTCCTTTCATTCTCCCTCTCTCATTCTGTGTTATTGGCTGACTTGTGACCTCTCAAAACTCCTGTGTTGAAGCTCTTAACCCTTACTTACTACCTACACATTATATTTGGAGATAGTCCTTTAAAAAAGATGATTAAGTTAAATTGTTTAACTTAACAACTAATAAACCCCTCTTTTTTTCTCTCTTTCTCTCTTCCTTCCTTTCTCTTTCTGTCTCTAACCTCCTCTTCTCCTTTTTCTGTTATAGTTTGAAAAATCCCTGTTCGGACCATGATGGGTTGCATACCGAGTCATTATAACCAAAGTTCGAGGTATCACAAATTTCCACGAAAACCATAGATTTAAAATGGGATAGGGGAAAGATGAACAACTTCCTCTACACACTCCAGAAGGGGGCAAGCCTTCCTTAAGGTGGGAGAGGAGGGCTGGACAGAGGGCATGTCCACTAGACTCTTGGAGGGTATGTCAAAGGCAGCCACTGATTTGATAGACAAAGGATACTGAGAATTTTTCCAAAGCCAAATCTGAGGATCAAATTTAATACGAATTAAGAGTGTCCAGGTATAGAAAAACAAAACAAAACAAACATACAAGCAAAGGAACACCATCCGGGGAGTCAGCCTGAAGGTGGCATGAACAAATGGACATGTTTTGCTGCACAATTATTTACTTGCATGGACAGTACAGCCATAAGAGTGAAAATATAGTATTCTGCTAATAGTCCAACACTTGATGTTAGAAACCAGGGATAAGAACTTACTTTGTCTTTTACTGTTTTGGGTATCTTAAGTAAGTTATTTACCATCTATGAGCCTCTAATACCTTGGATTTGTAAACTAAAAAGTATCTGAGACAGGTCTCAATCATTTTAGTTTATTTGCCAAGGTAAAGGATATGCCTAGAAAAAATAAACATGGAATCACAGAAACAGTCTGTGGCCTGTGCCTTTCTCTGAAGATGATTTTGAGGGCTTCAATAGATAAAGGGGAAAAGTGAGCTGGTGGAGAAAGAAGGAGTGTATGATAATCCACATGTTGCAAGAGAAAAGGAGCAGGTAGTGGAAGAGTTAATTATGTATTTCTCTTGTGCTCAGTAAATCTAGCACTTTACATAGGATAAGGTGAACATACATCCTACCTATGGAGATATTTAACCTTTTATCTATAGCTGTCTGCTTAGTAACAAAAGAAAAGGCAGCTTCTTAAATGACTCAACTTTCAGCTTAATTTTTTTCTTTTGGCATAGTGAATTGGGGTCCTGAGTTTTTATTTTCCATTCACAGATTCAAAATGGAAGAAGTAATTCACCATGTCTATGATATCTGGCACATAATAAGTGCTCAATAAATGTATGACATCAAGCATTGCAACATAATACCTTGCGATATATATTTATAAGTTAAGTACTCTAACATAATCAAATATTCTTCTCATTTGCAGTAATCATTCAGATCTCTAGGACTAAAGAAAAATCCAGAGATGTGGGGAAAGGACTCTAAGCTCATCTATTTATTTTTAATATGAAACACATTTCATCTATTTTAGCCTGGCATAAAAAGTATGGCACCTCAGAATTTTGTGAAATGGTGAGGTACACGTTATTAATGCCTACCACTATTCAGTTTTCCCTGTTTTCCTTGGCATTTTGGTAACTGGACTTGCTAATCCCCTTGCAGTTGGGCAGATTCATGTGACAAGTTCTGATGAATGAATCGAGAAGGGGAGTGGCTGTGCTGCTTCCATGTGGAGATTTTGAGAAGCTCCCTAACAATTCTCATATTCATCTTACTAATATTATGGTGGTTATATAGTTTGAATGTATCCACCAAAAGGTCATTTGTTAGAAGCTTAATTTCTTACTGCAGCAGTGCTGGGATGTGGAGCCTAGTGGGAGGTGCTTTGGTTGTGTGGCCTCCACTCTCATGAATGGATTAATGTCGTTCTTAAAGGAATAAGCTAGTTTTTCTGGGAGGGGGTTAGTTATCATGAGAGTGAGTTGTTATAAAAAGCAAGCTTGGCTTCCTCTCTGGCCATGTGATATCTCCCACCATGTTATAAAGCAGCAGGAGGCCCTGGTCTGATGCTTGCACCATACTCTTGGACCTTCCAGCATCCAGGACCATGAGCCAAAATAAACCTCCATTCTTTATCGATTACCCAGTCTGTGGTATTCTGCTATAACAACAGAAAATGGACTAAGACAAATGGTATTCACTGACAAAGTTTAATATTGATTTTGCAGAGCCCTGAAGAGTTTTCCCAACCCAGGGTGCAGAAGCCTTGATATTCCAATTCTGAAGTACTATTCCCTGACTCCTGATATCAGACTATAGTTAGAGCCTCTTTTGTTTATCCAAAACACATCTTGACCCCTGCAAGTCTTTGCTAAGGTGTAACTTTCTCTGTTTAGAATCTGTTCCTGGATGGGGATTGTTTTGAATTTGCAAAAACACAAGGTTTACTTAAAGTAAAATCATTTTGGTACTTTGTTTCTTTCTAATGCTGTTTCCATTCTTTTAGTGTACTTTAGAACAGTTTATGATAATCAGTATCTCTCCCTCCCTCCTTCAGAATCATGCAAAGCCTTTAAAATTCTTTAACTCTTCCAATCTCTCACCATTCATTTTATGTGTTGATTTTTTATTATTAATTTTCCCTTGTTTTGATACCCCTAAGTTGATCAAAACCATTGTTGTCTAATTTTATATTGTTTGGTTTACTTACAAGTTTATCCATTTTTAAAATTCATCTTTCTATTTTGCAGCATATATCTTCCTTCTGGGTTTACTTTCTTTCTTCATGAAGTACATTGTTTAGTGCTTTATTTATTTATTCATTTTTAGTGATGATCTGTTAGTGATTATGTCTCTCAAATTTTGTCTTATAATTTCTTTATTACACCCTCAGTCTTGAAAGACAGTTTAAATGGGTATAGAATTCTAACCTGACAGTTTATTTCCCCAAAGTTTCAATGATATAATTTTGCTGTTTATTAGTTTCTCAGGTTGGTGTAGAGAAGCTCATGTTAGTCTAAAACACATTCTTTCTCAGCAAATCTGGCTTTTTTTTCCCTCCCTCGTTGCTCCCAAGGCCTCCTCTTTGTCTTTGGTTTCCTGAATTTTTCAGTAAGATTTCTAGATGTGTATCTTGTTTTGTTTATCCTTTATATAACTCAATGTTCTTCTTAATAAGAATATTCATGGTGTTCCTCAATTCTGGAAAATTCTCAGACATCATCATATCTTGTATTGTCTCATTTCATCTGTTTTTTCCTTGTGTAACTACTAATAGACATGTTGGAATGACACAATTTATTCAGTTGCTACCTCTTTGGTTCTTTTTGCAGTGGTATGGTATTTTCCTCATATCTATTTTTCATTACATGGCTCTCTCTAAAGAATTAATTGTGTTGAGTTTACTGTTTAACTTGTTCGTTGAGTTTTCAACTTCAATAACTGCTTTGTTTCTTTACAGAAGTTCTATGGAAGTTCTATGTATCTGTTCCTTCTTTTGCAGTGTTTTTTTCTTATGTTTCTAATTTCTTGTTTTCTGACATTAGCCATAGTTTGCTTGTCTATTATATGAAGAAACAATCTAGAAAGGGTTAAGAAAACATTTTGAGGCCAGAACACATGGTTTGAATCTCAAGCTTGCTATGTATTAGCTGAGTTATCTTAATACACATTAACTTTTAAAGCCTCCCTTTCTTCAAATGTAAAATGAACGTATGGGTATAATCTATTTTATTGAGATATTAGGAATTAATATTATATTTAAAATAATTAAAAGAGCATGACACATAATTGCTCAAAAAATGTTAGCTCTGTCTTCACCATCACCATTATCAAAAATGTTAACTCTGCCAGGGACTTTTCTGTTTGATTTGTGAACTCATTGCTAGTGAGGTTTTATCTTTCAGAATCCTGTAAGTCTGGGTATGGTGGGGTATTCCTAATGGTCATTTTCTATTTATTTCTCTCAAGTATCTCAGGAGAAATTTCAGGCTGGGCTCATGTTTTATTTTAGTTTCCTGAGCTCTGTGTTGCTAAACTGAGTCCCTAAACCTGAGGGTCTGCAGGTTTATATTAGGATTTGAGGTTACTATTACTCAGTAATAGTAACAGTTGTTGGTCTGTCTGGCTGCATGTCTCTCTGTCTTTCTGTATTTCACTAGATTTCTATTATCTTTGTTTTTCTCTCTACCTCTCCTGTTTTTCATTTTTGGTTTCATCTTATCGCTTTTATAACCTGACTGCAAGTATTCATGAGTTTATTCCCAGAGTCTAGCTCAATCCCTGCTACAGATACAAGGATTAAATAAATGAGTAGTTTTCCCCCTTTACAGAAGTGTCAATTTACTGTTTTGAATATAAATTGAAAATGCACCCTTTGTAAGAAGACACCCTTACTACAGTAATACTCTTATTCCTATTCCTTCCACCATTACTACTGATGTGATAGCAGTTTCTTCAATGACTTCAATACTTATTTTGTGCCAAGAGTTTTTTCGACAATGTATGTATAAATTCATAAAACCCTCATAACCATCTTGGAGGAAAGACACTATCATTAATGCCCTCTTACTGATGAATAAATAGGAAAACTAACCTGTTTTAGGCCAGTGTCTCTCAATTGGGAGCAATTTTGCACCTTCACCAGGGGACACTTGGCAATGTCTGGAGACATTTTTGGTTTACACAGCAGGGGATGGGGATGTTACATAGCAGGGGAGTTACACAGTTACACAGCAGGGGAGTTCAGAGATGGTGCTAAACATTCTATAATATACAGGATCATACACTTAAAATATTATCTAGCCTCAAATGTTAAAAGTGTTGATGTTGAAAAATACTGAGCTCAACAGAATACATGATCTTTTGCTTCATTACTTTTAACTTCATATACACTTTATTTTGCATACCCATATATTTTTCTAAATACCATATATTTGTATTGTTTAAATCTGATCTGTCATCCTTTATCTGTTAATGGGCGAATTTGACTAATTTATGTTTATGTAATTATTGACATAGTTGAGCTTATATCTACCATCTTAATTTATTATTGCAGTCTCTACTTTAATCTTTTACATCTTTCAAAAGCTGATATCATATGAAGGACCATAAATCCTCCTTAATATCCTTGTGGATGATGTAAAGACTAGAAGGTAAGAAGATACTAATTGAAAATTAAACAATTTGGAAGAGGAGAACCCTACTTTTTAGCTGTCTACAAAATTAGGTTATTGGACTGGACAACTTAAAAATTCTAACATGAGGATGATAGATAATAAAACTGTCCTGCATTTGGGATTCATGCTAAATGAGTACAGGCATATCTCACTTTATTGTGGTGTACCTCAGGCATACCTCACTTTATTGCTTTATTGTGTGTTTCAGATATCATGTGTTTTACAGATTGAAGGTTTGTGGGAACCGTGCATCAAGCAAGTCTATTGGTGACATTGTCCCAACAGCATTTGCTCACTTTTTGTTTCTGTGTCATATGTTGATAATTCTTACAATATTTCAAACCTTTTTATTATTATATCTGTTCTGGCGATCTGTGATCAGTGATCTTTGATGTTACTACTGTAATTTTTTTGGATGCTGTGAACTGTGCCCATATAAAATGGTGAATTAAATCAATACACGTTGCGTGGTTCTTACTGCTCCAATGACCAGTTATTCCCCAACCTCTCTCCCTGTTCTCAGACCTTCCTAGTCCCTGAGACAACAATCTTGAAATTAGGCTAATTAACAATCCTACAATGACCTCTAAGTGTTCAAGTCAAAGGAAGAGTCACAAGTCTCTAACTTTAAATCAAAGCTAGAAATAATTAAGCTTAGTGAAAAAGGCATGTTGAAAGCTGAGATGGGCAGAAAGCTAGGCCTCTTGCACCAATCAGCTGAGTTGTGAATGCAAAGAAAAAATTTCTGAAGGAAATTAAAAGTACTACTTCAGTGACTGCACAAACGATAAGAAAGTAAAACACCCTTATGCTATTATGGAGGAAGTTTTAATGGTCTGGATAGAAGATCAAACTGGCTACAACACTCCCTTAAGTTAAAGCCTAATCCAGAGAAAGGCTCTAACTCTCTTCAATTCTATGAAGGCTGAGAGAGGTGAGGAAGCTGAGGACAAAATGTTGGAAGCTAGCAGAGGTTAATTCATGAGGTTTAAGGAAAGAAGCCATTTCCATAAAATAAAAGTACAAGGTGAAACAGCTTATGCCGATGGAAAAGCTGCAGCCAGTTATCCGGAAGATCTAGCCTAGGTCATTGACGAGGTGGCTACACTAAACAACAGATTTTCAATGTAGCTGACATAGGCTTATAGTGAAAGAAGATGCCATGTAGGACTTTCATAGCTAGAGAAGAAAAGTCAATTCTTGACTTCAAAGCTTCACTGGATAGGTAGGCTGTCCTGTCAAGGGCTAACGCAGCTGTTAACTTTAAGTTGAAGCCAGTGCTTGTTTACCATTCTGAAAATCTTAAGGCCTCTAAGAATGATGCTAAATCTACTTTGCCTATGCTCTAGAAATGGAAGAACAAAGCCTGGATGACAGCACGTCTGTTTAAAGCATGGTTTGCTGAATGTTATACACTCACCATTTAGACCTATGGCTCAGAAAAAACAAATTCCTTTCAAAATATTACTGCTTATTGGCCACACACCTGGTCAACCAAGAACTCCGATGGAGAGGTCCAAGGAGATTTATGTTGTTTTCATGCCTGCTAACGGAACACCTATTTACAACTCATGAGTCAAGGACTGATTTAGATTTTCAGGTCTTATTATTTAAAAAATACATTTCATAAGCTCCAGCTGCCATAGATAGTGATTCCTTTGAGGGATCTGGGCAAGTAAATCTTTTGGAAGAATTCACCATTCTAGGTGCCATTAGGAACATTCATGATTCATGGGAGGTGGTAAAAATATCAACATTAACATAAGTTTGGAGGAAGTTGATTCTAATCCTCATGGAGGACTTTGAGAGGTTCAAGACTTTAGTAGAAGAATGAACTGCAGATTTGGCGGAAATAGCAAGAGAACTAGAAAGAAGTGGAGCCTGAAGATGTGACTGAATTGCTGCAATCTCATGATAAACCTTGAATCATGAAGATTGTTTCTAATGGATGAAAAGGAAAGTTATTTCTTAAGATGAAATTTACTCCTGGTGAAGATGCTGTGAACATTGCTGAAGTAACAAGAAGGATTTAGAATATTACATAAACTTAGTTGATAAAGCAACAGCAGGTTTCAGAGGATTGACTCCAATTTTGAAAGAAGTAATATTGTAGATATAATGCTCTCAAACAGCATCATATGCTACAGAGAAATCTTTAGTGAAAGTAAAAGTCAATTGATGTGGCAAATTTTATTTTTGTCTTATTTTAAGTAATTGCCACACCACTCCAGGCTTCAGCACTCACCACCCTGATCAGTCAGCAGCCATCAACATCAAGACAAGACCCTCCATCGGCAAAACCTTCATGACTTGCTGAAGGCACAGATGATCATATCATTGACATGTTTTAGCAATAAAATATTTTAAAATTAAAGTGTATACATTTTTTTTTTGAGACATGGTCTTACTCTGTCACCCAGGCTGGAATGCAATGGTGTAATCTTGGCTTGGTGCAGCCTCCACATCCTGGGCTCAAGGGGTCTTCCAACTTCAGCCTCCCAAGTTGCTGGTACTACAGGCTCATGCCACCATGCCCAGCCAATATTTTTTTTTTTTTTAAGAGACGAGGTTTTGTCATGTTGCCCAGGTCTCAAACTCCTGGTCTCATGTGACGATCCTCGGGCTTTCGCCTCCCAAAATGCTGGGATTTCAGGCATAAGCCACCATGCCCAGGCAGTATATTTATTCTTTAGACATAATGCTATTGCACACTTGAAAGACTATAGTATTGTGTAAACATAACTTTTATATGCACTGAGAAACCAAAAAATTGTGTGACTTTCTTTATTGCAATATTGGCTTCATTGAGGTAGCTTGGAACTGAACCCACAATAGCTCCAAAATATGCCTATAGATTTTAGCTGCTTTTTGCCACACAAACAAACAAACAAAAAGGGTAGCTATGTAAAATGATACATATGATAATTTGTTTCACCTTTTTACTATCCATAACATCATGTTGTATATTTAAATATACACAATAACATTTACTTCTAAAAATTAGATATTTAAAGTTTTTTGTAGCAGACTTTACCACTGCTCATTGATTATCAATGTGCCTCCTCCCATATGCACACAAATGCTTATTCATTCTTGCAGATAGACAGAACCATATGGCTCTGTCTGACCAAAATCACTTCTGGACTAATGCATTTAAGAGCTAGTTTGTGATCCTCCTTCTACCTGTTTTTCTTGTATGAGTAACAACTAAGGTTCCTTTTGGGATGATAAAGCATTTGTTAGTCTGAGTCTGTAGTGACAGTATTGGTCAGAGACCCTGGATGACATATTACGTGAGTAAAAATAAACTTTTATTGAGTTAAGCCACTGAGATTTTGAAGTTTGTTATTGCAGCACAGTCTATGTTATGACTTCTCAGTGTCACAGTTAGCTGAGAAAAAGTTTGACTCAGAATTTTTTCCAGCTTTATTGAGATATAACTGACAAATAAAAGTTGTATATATTCAAAGTGTACAATGTGATGATTTGATGTATATATAGATTGTGTAATGATTGCCACACTCAAGTTAATTAACACACCGTCACCTTTGTAAGGGAATAGAATGGTAGGTACAGTGAGAGGTGGTAAAATTATTTATCACCTTCTTTGCGTTTCTACATAATTTTGTTCTTACTTCACATATAGCATGTGCCTTACTGAATTGCAGTGTGGATTTTTACATAGTACTCAGTTCCACTAGACAGTGAGATTTTTATTCAGGATTTTATGTCTAGATGATGCTTTATTTATCTTTATAGCCATACACATAATATGGTGGTAGGCACAGAGTAGATTCATGGATGTTGAGTAAAATAATGAATCTGTAAGTATACAAAAGCAACCGACAATTGGGCACAGTGGCTCACACCTGTAATCCCAGCACTTTGGGAGGCCAAGGCGGGCAGATCATGAGGTCAAGAGATTGAGACCATCCTGGCCAACATGATGAAACCCCGTCTTTACTAAAAATACAAAAATTAGCTGGGCATGGTGTCATCTGCCTATAATCCCAGCTACTCAGGAGGCTGAATGAAGCAGGAGAATTGCTTGAACCAGGGAGTGGGAGGTTGCAGTGAGCCGAGATCACACCACAGCACTCCAGCCTGGTGACAGAGTGAGACTCCATCTCAAAAAAAAAAAAAAAAAAAAAGCAACTGACACAGGGCCTACACACAATTGGATGTTCAGCAAATTATTGGTTGAATGAATGAATAAGTATCTGAATACATGAAAGAATGAAAGAGGCCACTTGTATTAGACTGTTCTCATGCTGCTTATAAAGACATACCCAAGACTGGCTAATTTATAGAGGTTTAATTGTCTCACAGTTGCACATGGCTGGAGAGGCTTCACAATCATGGTGGAAGGCAATTGAGGAGCAAAGTCACGTCTTACATGGTGGCAGACAAGAGAGCTTCTGCAAGGGAACTCCTATTTATAGAACCATCAGATCTCGTGAGACTTATTATCTACCAAGAGAACTGTATAGGGGAAACTGCCCCATCATTTAATTATCTCCAACTGGGATCCATCCATGACGCATGGGAATTATGGGAGCTACAATTCAAGGTGAGATTTGGGTGGGGACACAGCCAAACCATATCACCACTGTATACCAGGAAAGAGGGGTGAAGTTACAAAAGTTGTAAACAGGACCCTAAAAGCAAGAGTCAGAAGGTCTCTGAGACAAACTCCGTGTATTTAATGATCTGTGAGATGCACCCACATCTCTTAGCTGTAGTAAGAGATGTGTCACAGAACCAGCTGCTGCTCCCTGGTGGTGGTGTCCTTGGTGGAGGTTGGGGAGGGGAAAGGGCTCTCTGGATGCATGGGTGTGGGGGTGATTTACTTAGTGAGGTTACAGGCAAGTGGCAGCATATATTAGGAAAGAAGCTATTGTAACAACCTTTATAAGTCTAGGCTTAAGAAAAGCTGTCAGATTTGGATGGGGAAGACAGGCATAGAGAAGAAGGATAACGGTTCTGGAGTCTGAGCTAACCTGATCAGGTGCTCCAGGTATGGCTTGGAGTCTTGGAGGTGGCTACGTTCCAGGACCTGGAAAAGTAGCCTGGATAGAGGTCTGAGCCTGGATACTGCTTTTGGGTCCAACTTCCATGCAGTTGCTAATTGGCTACCAGGAGCACTCCCCATGTGGCTGCAGATATTCCATTATCCAAGCTTCCTAATTGAGTCAGGGATGTCTATTTTTTATGCATCCACTCTGAGATTACTACTAGAAATAACTGTCTCCGACACTTGTATTATTTTTGTGTTGTGCTTGTTTGATTAATGGTTGTAAGATGAGGTGAGATAGTTAGTGTGCTCAAGCATTGAACTCTGGGGACAGATAGGAACAACCTGGGTTGACCCTGAGCTGCGAGAGATGTGGGGTAGAGAAGGGACTCTGGCTGTACTAATAGAAGAGGCTCACATTTATTGGACAGTTCCTAGATTTTTGGGAGCTCAGCTAAGGATATTTTCGTAAAAACAAGACTCCTGAATTTAAATCCAGTAGTGGGACTTTGTGAGAATCATTTAATCTTCTCAGGCCTCAGCCTTCTCATCTGAGAAATGGGGATAATGATTCTATTATCTCATGAAGCTGCTATGAGTATTAGTGAGTTAATGAAAAAGAAAAACTTAGAACAATCTGACAGATGGTGAGCCTTCAGTCAATGTTATTGATTTTTGTTGTTATTGTTTAATTCTCACAATTCAGTGGGTCCTATTGCTATTCTTACTTTCTCTATACAGAAATTGGGGGACAAGTTCATGAGGTCTGTTAGTGAGGCCACTAGGACAGGAATCTAAGCCTCTCTGAATTTGGAACCTTGACTCTGAGCTACTTTACTGAGTTGGATTGTGTCTTCCAAATTAACGGGACCTCAGATTGTGACCTCAATTGGAAGCAGGGTCTTTGTAGATATAATTGGGTATGATGAGATCATACTGGATTAGGATGGGCTCTAAATCCAATGTGACTGGTGCAATTATAAAAAAAAGAGAGGCTATACAGAGGTTCTCCCCAGGAGAAGCCCATGTAAAGAGGTGAGATTGGAGTGATGCATCAAGAAGTTAAGGAACTCCAAGCATTGCTGGGAGCCACCAGAACCTGGTAGGAGGCATGGGAGGATTTCTCACATCTCAATTTCAAATTTCTGGCACCCAGCTCTATGAGATAGTATGTTTCTGTTCTCTGAAGCCACCCAGTTTGTGCTAGTACTTTATGTCATCTCTAGGAAACCACGATTGCCACTATAATCCTTGCTAGACTGCTAGTTCAGCCCTGGATGGAGCTTCTATTTTGGGGGATTGAGGGTCTGGGATTCTCTGTGGAGTCTTTCCTGTGTCTGACTGGCAAGCCTATTTTTAACTTCAGCTTGTGAAGTTCATTTTGAGGGATTTTCTCACTTTTCGGTAGGAGTCAGACTTTACACCCCAGAATGCAAGAATGACAGAACTGCAGAAAGGGCTTGTGAAGATGCCTAGAGGGTAAGAAAAGCTTTTTTTCCTTTGATTATTGAAGTCTTTGGGAAAAATTTAAATCATGATCATCAAAATAATTTCAAACATTGTCATGTCAAGCACTATATTAAGCACATTAAATGAATTATCTCATGTAATCCCATTAAACACCATGAGGTAGCTACTATTCTCCCCATTTTCTAGATAAGAACACTGGCTCAGAGTGCAAGCAGTGTGTCACACGAGGGTGAAGGTTAGCTGGGCCATGGCTTTTGCCCCACACCCTTAAATGTCAATCTTGATGCACGGGAGATTCTCTGGCAACTTTGGCAGAAGTAAAATCACTGGAAATAGTCAAACTTCATTTGTACCTACTAGTCTATGATCTCCATTACATTGGATGAGGATGAAAATCAATCCATCCACCTTGAATCCAGCATGGTTTACATGGTTAGAACTTGGGAAAATAAAATTGCTGTTTTCAGCTTGAGAAGCTAAAAAACAAAATGAGAGAACAGTAATCAGAGGTTAGTTTGGAATCAGAGGTTAGTACTTTTGTATATTTCAGTAAGAAAACATCAAGATGATGTTAGAGTATTTCTGCAGCTCAATGTAGGCAAAAATTTTCATAGGGCATTAACAAAACTTTTAAACTAGGAATGAAAATGACAATATAGTGAGTACGTTTGAAGTGCCAGACCCTTCTTTATACATATTTTCAAATTAATTCTTACTATAACCTTCAAGGTGGGCATCAAATATCCCCATTTTATACACAATAAAAGAGGGGCTTGGAGACATTATGTGACCTGCATTAGGCAAAAAAGTCCTCATCTCTCTGACTCCAAATGATACTTGTAATTAATATGCATTTGGCAATTATGTTCCATAAATTATTTTAAAGGATTTAACATACGTTGACTCATTTTATCCTCACAGAAACCCTAAGAGGTAGGTTTTGTCATTATCCCTGTTTTAAAATGGAGGCTGCATAGTATTTAATATGGTTTGGCTTTGTCACCACCCAAATCTCATCTTGAATTGTAGTTCCCATAATCCCATGTTGTGAAAGGGACCCAGTGTGTGATAATTGAATCATGGGGATGGCTTTTTCCTGAGCTGTTCTCCTGATAGAGAATAAGTTTCATGAGATCTGATGGTTTTATAAAAGTGAGCTCCCCTGTACATGCTCTCTTGCCTGCTACCACATAAGATGTGGCTTTGCTCCTCTTTCACCTTCTGCCATGATTGTGAGTCCTCTCCAGCCATGTGAAACTGTGAGTTCATAAAATCTCTTTTTCTTTATAAACTACTAAGTCTTGGTATGTATTTATTAGCAGTGTGAGAACGGACTAATACAGTGTTCCATGGTGTATATGTACCATATTTTTCTTTATCCAGTCTACCATTGATATATCATGGAACAGTATGCAGCCATGAAAAAGAATGAGATCATGTCTTTGCAGGGACATGGATGGAGCTGGAGGACATTTTCCTTAGCAAATTAACACAGGAACAGAGAACCAAATACCACATGTTCTCACTTATAAGTGGGAGCTAAATGATGAAAACACATGGACACACAGAGGGGAACAACACAGGCTGGGGCCTTTTGGAAGGTAGAGGGTGGGAAGAGGGAGAGGATGAGCAAAAATAACTAATGGGTACTAGGCTTAGTACTTGGGTGATAAAATAATCTGTACAACAAACCCCCATGACACAAGTTTACCTATGTAACAAACCTGCACTTGTACCCCTGAACTTAAAAGTTAAAAAATCAAAATTTACACATTTAAAAAAATAAACAAATAAAATGGAGGCATTCAGGTGGATTAAGTTACCATCCCAGGTCACCAGAATCTGAACCCAGGTGGCCTGTTCCAGAGCCTGTGCTCTTTGACCTTTTAAGTTCTCAAACAAACAGCATGCAGTTGATTAGGAGCAGCAACTGTAGCAGCAAAAGTAACAAAAATAATGTGTAGCTGGGGTAAGAAACTTTTGTTAGTCAGAATTTCTCTCAGATGGTCTGTCCTGACATGAGAGGATGGTAAGGGAGTAGGTCAGATCATAAAGATGGAAGAACTAGAATTTCCTGGCAGGGAGAGATGGGATAACTAGGAGGGATGGGAGAGGGAGAGAGGGCCTGGAGGAGGCAGGCATTTATATGCTCTATCATAGCTCAACAGTGTTGGGCAGACACTGAAAAGCAGCCTGAGTAGATGTAGAGCTGGTCAGAAGCAACACTGGAGGAGGGTAGAGCCCAAGATGAGGAAGACATTGAGAGGATGTAATTGTCCTGAAATTAGGATAAAAATCTTTGAGAAAGGCACAGAGTTTGAGAGGCTTTGGGATTGAGGGAGCTGAAGGCAGATGAACCAGGTTTTCAAGAGTATGGGAATGCCCACTCACTGACTTCCTGAGTTGAAAATGGTATTCAGATATGGATCAAGTGATTCATCTAGGACTCTTGCTATAATTATTTATTAATCTGGTTTTCTCTGTGGAACCATTATCTTCTTAATCATGTCATGTTCTCTTGCAGCCAAGGTCTTGGGGATAGTGGAGTGGGGAAAAAATGAACATATTTGCAATGACTGCTATGAGCTATGATCCTAGGTACATTGCATATTTCAGTCCTACCTAGAACAACCAACAGTACTAAGTAAGAATAATTATCCCAATTTGACAGGTGAGAATAATCAGTTTCAAAGAGGTTAGTTTACTTTCCTAACATCATTAAGCTAAGTGACTTGCCCCAAATAATAAAAAAAAAACTATTTTAAAATTTATATAGAAGATAAAAGAGCTCACATAGCCAAGACAATACTAAGCAAACAAACAAACAACAATAACAACAAAAAATTAGAGGAATCACTCTACCCAACTTCAAACTATATTACAAGGTGACAGTAAACAAAACAGCATGGTAGTGGTACCAAAACAGGCACATAGACCAGTGAAACGTAACAGAGAACTCAGAAATAAAACTGCACATCTACAACCATCTGATATTCAACAAACCTGACAAAAACAAGAAATGGGGAAAGGACTGCCTATTTAATGAATGGTGTTGGGAGAACTGGCTAGCCATATGCAGAATGGCTTCCTTTCACCTTATACAACAATTAAGATGGATTAAAAACTTAGATGTAAAATCCAAAACTATAAAAATCCTAGAAGAAAATCTAGGCAATACCATTCAGGACATAGGCATGGGCAAAGATTTTATGATGAAATCACCAAAAGCAATTGCAACAAAAGCAAAAATTGACAAATGGCATCTAATTAAACTAAGGAGCTTATCCACAGCAAATGAAACTATCATCAGAGCAAACAGACAACCTACAGAATGGGAGAAAATTTTTGCAATCTATCCATCTGACAAAGGTCTAATATCCAGAACCTACAAGGAATTAAGCAAACTTACAAGAAAAAAGCAAACAACCCCATTAAAAAATGGGCAAAGGATATGAACAGACACTTCTCAAAAAAATTCATGCGGCCAACAAACATGAAAAAAAGCTCAACATCACTGATCATTAGAGAAATGCAAATCAAAACCACAATGAGATACCATCTCACGCCAGTCAGAATGGCAATCATTAAAAAGTCAAGAAACAACAGATGCTGGCAAGGTTGCAAAGAAATAGGAATGCTTTTACACTGTTGGTGGGAATGTAAATTAGTTCAACTACTTTGGAAGACAGTGTGGTGATTCCTCAAAGATTAAGAAGCAGAAATAGCATTTGACCCAGCGATCCCATTGCTGGGCATATACCCAAAGCAATATAAATCTTTCTGTTATAAAGATACATGGACATATATGTTCACTGCAGCACTATTCACAATAGTAAAGACATGGAATCAACCCAAGTGCCTATCAATGATAGACTGGATAAAGAAAATGTGGTACATATTCACCATAGAATACTATACAGCCATAGAAAGGAATGAGATCATGGACATGGATGAAGCTGGAAGCCACTGTCCTCAGCAAACTAATGCAGAAACAGAAAACCAACCACCACTTGTTCTCACTTATAAGTGGGAGCTGAATAATGACAACACATGAACTCAGGGAGGGGAACAACACTCACTGAGGCCTGTTATGGGAGGGTGGGGGAGGAAGGCATTAGGGAAAAGAGCTAATGCATGTTGGACTTAATACCTAGGTGATGGTTTGTTAGGTATGGCAAACCACCATGGCACACGTTTTCCTGTGTAACAAACCTGCACATCTTGCACATGTACCCTGGAGCTTAATAATGATAATAATTAAATAATTAAAAATAAATAAATAGATAAATAGAAAATAACTTGCCCAAGAAGTTGACAAACAGGTTTGATGACTTTCCCAAGGTCCCTCCGTTTTCTTTCTTTTTTTTTTTTTGAGACAGAGTCTCGCTCTGTCTCCCAGGCTGGAGTGCAGTGGGGCAATCTCGGCTCACTGCAAGCTCCGCCTCCCGGGTTCACGCCATTCTCCTGCCTCAGCCTCTCTGAGTAGCTGGAACTGCAGGCGCCTGTCACCACGCCTGGCTAATTTTTTGTATTTTTTTTAGTAGAGACGGGGTTTCACCGTGGTCTTGATCTCCTGACCTCGTGATCCGCCCGCCTCGGCCTCCCAAAGTGCTGGGATTACAAGCATGAGCCACCGCGCCTGGCCAGGTCCCTCAGTTTTCTGACCCCAAGATTACACTCTTCTCTTTCCCCCATTGCTACCAGAGCCTCCCTTTGTTCCTTCAGCACCAACATAGAGCTGAATTCTTCCTAGATACTCAATAAACATTTCTCTTAATTCAGTAACTGTGAGATGACCAAGGTTAGCACCAGGATGGGCTTTTCCCATTTTTTATTTTCTAGAAGTTTATTCAGGAGGGACCCTAGATATCCTGGAAAAGAAAGCGAATTCAGGTAATAATTTTACCTCTAATAATGTGAATTTTACATAATTCCCTCCTAAGCTCTCAAGATCCTACTCATTGAAGCATGCTAATTTTTTTATTAGCTATTTCTGGAAGTGTTTCAGAGTTAATAAAAGAACCATAATGATCAGGTAGATATTTTACCAGATGCCTGCAGAGTATGAAAATTCTGCTTCATTGTCTCTCTTGCTTATCTGTGACTTCATAAAAAGGTAGTCACTTTTCTAGGCCTCAGTACCTTTTCAGAATAGTGGGAATGTTAATGCTTTCATTAATTTTTAATAAAATGTACTTAAGTGAATCTTTAAGGTTTCTACCAGAGGGGAAGACAAATTCTGAGATTTTTAAATTTTTTTAAACAGCTCTTTTTAATTATAATTTATGCACAAAGAACTGTGTATATTTCATGTGTAAAATTTGATGCACTTGGACATATGCATCACCATATGGTGATGCCATTGTGATACCATCACCACAGTCAAGGTAACAGACAAAACCAACAGCTCCTAAAGTGTTCTTACCACAAAAATAACAATGAAAAAAAAAAGAGAGACACAAGGAAACATTGGGAAATCCTGCGACGCAGAGGCAGACACCTGCTTTAGAGTCCTGGCTGTTTAAGTCCTTGTCTGTATAAATTGGATTCTTGAATATATTCTTAACCTTCTAACATTTCTATTTCCTTAATTGTTAAAGTGATTTTAAAAACCACCCTCCAGGTTATGAATTGCTCCTTCTAGAGTTTTGTAATGAGGAGACTGGCAAACATTTCTAGCCTGGACCTCTGCACCAGCTTTCTAGGTGGTGTCCCAACCCAAGGTCATGTCATAATGCCGATCTTTCTCCACACCTGTATTAGTCCATTCTTACACTGTTACAAGGACATATCTGAGACTGAGTAATTTATAAAGGAAAGAGGTTTAATTGACTCACAATTCTGCAGGGTTGGGGAAGCCTCAGGAGACTTACAGTCATGGCAGAAGGGGAAGCAGCCATGTCTTTCTTCACAAGGCAGCAGGAGAGAGAAGAATGAGTAAAGAGGGAAAAGCCCCTTATAAAACCATCAAATCTCATGAGAACTCATAATCATGAGAACAACAGTATGGGGGTAACCATGCCCATGATTCAATTTCCTCCCACCAGGACCCTCCCATGAAATGTGGGGATTATGGGAATAACAATTCAACATGAGATTAGGGTGGGGACAAAGCTAACCCATATCAACACCACAGCTAGGAGCACATCAAAACATGGATCAGATCCCATCTCTCTCCTGTTAAAGCCCTCTAACTGAAAGTAAGGTGACTGCAGAAGCAAGCACTATGCATTCCCCCAGAGAGAATCAATTCCGTGCCTGGCATTGTCTGCTGGAGTCATTTTAATGAAATTTACAGTTTCTCTAAGCCTCAGTTTCTGCAGCTTAAAAAGGAGAGCAGCAACACTTCTTTTGGAACAGCTATGTTCACACAGCCTGCTGTTGACCTATTGAGGCAGTTGTTAGTTTGTATTATTATTGCTTCTTTACCTGGCTATTATCACTGTGATGCTCTAAGTTGCACTAGGACAAGGCTCCTATCAACTGTTTACTCCTGTCTCCCCAAATATCTAGCACAGGGCCTGAAACAGAATAGTATTAAACTGATATTTTTAGACTGTCCAGCTGAAGTCTCTAACAGCAAGGATTGTGTATTATCAACCACTGTATTCCTATTTCCTGGTACTAGGTTATTTTGTCTCCCCATTTTCTTTCTCGTTGTTGAGTTCTCTGCAGTGGCTCTCCTGAAGACAGCAAATCAGGACAAGCATAGCCCAGAAGGTTTGAGAGATAGAACATAGGCCACATTGGTAGGGCAGTTTCAGACTCATCATTTTTAGGAGTGGTGAATTAGTCTTTTTTTTTTTTTTGAGACAGAGTCTCGCTCCATCACCTAGGCTGGAGTGCAGTGGTGTGATCTTGGCTCACTGCAAGCTCCGCCTCCCGGGTTCATGCCATTCTCCTCCCTCAGCCTCCTGAGTAGCTGGGACTACAGGCACCAGCCCCCATGCCCAGCTACTTTTTGTATTTTTAGCAGAGATGGGGTTTCACTGTATTAACCAGGATGGTCTTGATCTCCTGACCTGGTGATCCACCTGCCTTGGCCTCCCAAAGTGCTGGGATTACAGGAGTGAGCCACCGCGCCTGGCTGGTGAATTAGTTTTCTATTGCTGGGAAGCAAACTATCCCAAACTTAGTGGCTTGAAAGAGCTAGCATTTATTAGCTCAGTTTCTGTGGGTCTAGAGTCTGGACACAGATTAGCTGGATCTTCTGCTTCAGAGTCTCACAAAGCCTGAATCAAAGCATCAGCCAGGACTGCTTCTCATCTGAGGTTCAACTGGGGAAGGAACTGTTTCCAAGCTCATGTGGTTGTTGGCAGCATTCAATTTCTTGTGAGCGATTGGTCAGAGGCCACCTTCAGTTTCTATAGGTCTCCTTCAATCCTTCCCTAGATGTGTCCTGTTTGTCCCTAGAGATCCAGTTTCTACCTGCTTGGTGCCCCAGGAAGCTGACTTCTGTGGAGTGCATCAACTGAGCTCTTTGCTGTCCAACTTCTGGTTGGGTTTGACCAAGGGGAGAAACCAGCAGGAAATACAGAGAAGGAAGAAGTTTCACCTGTGTCCATTCCCCTCGATCCTTCTCTTCCAGGCCTTGAGTTGCCTGTTTATTTCTAAGCAAACATTACAGAATTATTTTCTCCAGCTGCCTTCAACTCCAGCTACTGTGCCTGGATTCTTGTAACTGCTTCTCCCCTTGCTACTTAGGGGGGCAATGTCTCCCCTCGTTTGTTACTCCAGGGGGGCTTCATCTTCCCTGTCGGTTTCCCTTAATCTGCTCACATCTTTACAAATATTCCCTTTATAAATTTTCCTTATTTACCCCATTTGCCTGTGCTAATTGGCCAGGACCCTGATATAAACTCCTTTGACTAAAGCATCCTGACTTTAATCTACTACAAGTTCAGTACCCCTTAGCCAAAATGTTTGGGACCAGAAGTCTTTCAAATTTTGGGTTGTCTTTATTTTGGAGTAGTTTAATTATACTTACTGTTTCTGTATTTCTCATCTAAAATATCTCAAATCATCTACTACAGCATAGCTATTCCCATAGCTCTTGTCTACAAATATCAAACAGAAAGAAACAGGGTCAGGAACAGTTGGTTAAAAACTGCCTTGCTTTTAAAAAATCCTTACATTTTTATTATAAGTAAGGGTAAGTACCTACCACCATCACATCTCTTAGTGTAATTCTCCTTTATGCTACACTTAGAGAATTATATGGATTTTTTATTGACTTTAAAAATTATGTGTAATAGTAGGCTATATTATTATACATGAACTTCATTTCTAAAGGAGTCATTAGATTTATTTGTAATAAGATAGCAGTGTTGGACCTGATGAGGCTGATCATTCCTCTTAGATGCATCTGTATCTTTCACGTTCTCTTGACTGTGGCTGGCATACAGCAGGAGCTCAGTAAGTGTTAAAGAACTCAGTGAGTGGGTGGATAAATTATCTGCCTGCAACATTAGTTTAAGTTTCTTGGTGGACACTGCTGTGTGTTGTTTGAATGGCACATCTTTAGGCAGAGATCGCCATCCCTACATCACTGACTTCTGGGATTGGGGACAATTTATGCAACATTCTATTCCCTGAGAATAAGGCAAATTCTACACCGAGAGAACTTTTGCAGGTGGCCTTTTTTTGGGGAGATGAAACACTTTCTTGTTTTCTTAGTGTAAATCTATTAAGAAAAGGATTGCACCTTGATATTAATGAGCTCAGGAATGGAACTTAAAAACAACACAAAACAAGCAAAGTGTTCCTAGTATTGTTTGGGTATACAGAAGTCTCCCTTGAAGGCGAGACTTTATATTCCCCTGAAGGGTGTATGTTCCAAGACGTCTAGTGGATGCGTGAAGGCACAAACAGTACTAAACCCTATATTTTCCTATACATATGATCAAGTTTAATTGATAAATTAGGTACAGTATCAAATTAACAACCATAATAAAATAGAACAATTATAATTAAATTCTGTAATAAAAGTTATGTGAATTGTGTTTGTCTCTTTCTGTCTCAAAATGTTTTACTGTAGTATTCATTGGGTAACTGAAACCACAGAAAGCAAAATCGTGGATAAAAGATAATATGGTTTGGCTGTGTCCCCACCCAAATCTCATCCTGAATTGTAGGTCCCATAATTCCCATGTGTCGTGGGAGGGACTAGGTGTGAGATAATTGAATCATAGGGGTGGTATCCCCTATACCGTTCTCGTGGTAGTGAATAAGTCTCATGAGATCTGATGGTTTTTTAAGGGGAAGCCCCTTTTGCTTGGTTCTCATTCTCTCTTCCCTGCTGCCATGTAAGATGTGACTTGCTTCTCCTCTCCTTCCACCATGATTGTGCAGCCTCCCTAGCCATGTGGAACTGTGCCAATTAAACCTCTTTCCTTTATGATTACTGAATCTCAGGTATGTCTTTATTAGCAGTGTGAGAACAGACTAATACAAAGGGGAACTACTGTATGTTGCTCCTAGGGACCATTGATTTGCCCACTACTTAGACTTCTTTACTGTGCATGTCTTCAGTTGCTTCCTCTATTCTTCTCTGGAAATGATTTCATGTCCCCCATATTTATCAGTCCTCCCCAACCAGCCCAATGTGTCTCTTGGATAGTGACATTGCTTTCTATCTTGTTGCGTCTCTGAGGTTGTGTCTCTCCAGGAGATTTGCACTAGCTGCTAGATGTGCAATGAATGCTTGTAGGTAAATCTTTAACCAGGAAATGATCTTGGAAGCTCAAACTTTCCATGTTTCCAAAGAATAAATCGGAAATTACAGAGGTGTGATTACTTGTCTCAGGTTATAGGAATGGTTAGTAACAGAGCTGGACCAAAATGCCTTGAATCAGGATTCTCTGTATATAAAATTTTGTGATTTAGAGGGAGGAGAATACAAATAAATTATTTCTTAAGCTAAAATGTAAAGATGTGATTATTCTGGTTAATAAAAATTCAGAATATATATTGTATGTATACTGAACTTACACATATAATACATACATAGTTACAGCTTTCATTTAAAATAATACAGTCCATTGAAAGGCCCTATCAAAGTATGGAGATAATTTGCATAAAATATACATATTAAATATGAAAAGGAAACAGTAAAAATGAAAAAAACTGGAAAGAAGAAAAGAACGCAATGTGCCAAGTAATTTACATACTGACAGCAAGTTTATTTGAATTGAACATAGAAATGTATGTAAATTGGCCTGCCTATTTAAGAAAAAGATATTCAAATAGATGTCCACAGAAATCTGCTACCCTTCATGTTGAAGTAGAAAACAAGATGCTTAATTTCTGCTCAAATTATTATTTTTTCTTTCCAGAATGTCCCCTCAGGAAACTCTAGGAACAAATTCTTCCGTGTCTAGCATTTAGCCATTCATTCATTCATGTAACTGTTTTACATGGTTCTGAGCCAGGCATTATACAGGGTGCTGAAGTTACAAAGGTGAGTAAGACACAGAAAGTTCTAGTCCTTGAGGAGCTCAAAATCTAATGAGAACAAAAAATGTAGATGGTCTCTTATGACCCCTGGGATCCTTATGCACTGGGAATACATGTGCTCAATGTACAAAAGCACTTGGGATACATATGTTGCCATATATATAACATAAAATGGCAGTGGTGCATCTAATAAGGTTGACAGTGACTCTATTGATATCTCATATTCATGATGTTTCCATGACAGCCAGTGACCTCCTCTGTCAACTTTCTCATTTTTCTTTGAGTCCCCTTCTCTTATTGCTTCTCCATCTTTTCTAAGTCCTCATTTTGGGCTCAACATTTTCAAGTGCCTCCTGACTGTCTTTAAGCCTAACCACGATCTGTGTAGTCTTTCTAAGCCTATTCCTCTACAATTCTATATTGATCTTTCTATAAAACGGGTCACAGGAATGAAACTAAAAGAAAAAAAAGACGAGAAAAAGGAAATATATTTATCTTGAAGAATTTGCTTTCAAAAAGTATAAGATTTGGGGGGAAACATGAATTCAAAATTTCATTTAGTACCTTCATAATTATGCAATCATGAGTAAGTCACAACCACTTTTGAATAAACCACAGGGAAGAGTCGTGAGGAAGACTACATGAAATAATGTAAGCAAAGCAAATTTATGTTTCCATCCTAGGCCCTTCCCTAAAACTCCAGGCTCATATAAACAACTGACTATATGACATCTGTACTTGAACATCTTAGTTTAATTTAAAAACATATCTAAAACTGAATTACTGATATTCTCCCCCAAAGCTGTTCACGCATCTCCTTACCTATATCTTTTAATGGCCACCCTATCCTTCCTGTTGCTCAGACCAAGCCCTTGGAGTCACCTTCTACTCTTCCCTTTCTTTCACGCCTCACATATAATAAATAAGCAAATCTCATTGTCTCCTCCTTCAAAACACAAACAGAATCCAACCATTTTTATGAACTCCACTGCTATCATACTGGCAACATCACATAGTTTCTCACCTCAGTTGTGATAGCCTCTTTAGAACTCTCCCTACTTTGACAATGATGCTTGTAAATAGGCATACCTAAGACATTGCAGGTTTGGTTCCACACCACCATAATAAGGCAAACATCTCAATAGGTTGAGTAACAAATTTATTTGTTTCTTAGTACAGGTAAAAATCATGTTTACACAATAGTGTAGCCTATTGAGTGTGCACTAGCATTGTGTCTAAAAAACAATATACATACCTTAATTAAAAATACGTTATTGCTAAAATGTATAATGATAATCCATGCATTGAAGTCATAATCTTTTTGCTGGTGGAGGGTCTTGATGTTGATGGCTGCAGACAGATCAGGGTGGTAGTTGCTGAAGGTTGAGGTGGCTGTGTCAATTTCTCAAAATAAGACAGCAATGATGTTTGCAGTATCGATTGACTCTTTTTAAAAAGAATTTTGTCACCGAAGATTTGTCTGTAGCATGTGATACTGTTTGATACCATTTTACCCACAGCAGAACTTCCTTCAAATTTGGAGTCAACCCTAACAAACCCTGATGATACTTTATCAAGTAGGTTTATGTAATATTCTGAATCATTTCTTGTTATTTCAGCAATGTTCACAGCATTTTCACCAGGTGTAGATCACATCTCAAGGAGCCACTTTTTTCCCTCCTCATCCATAAGAAGTAACTCGTCATTGGCTCAGGTTTTATCATGGGATTGCAGCAATTCAGTCACATCTTCAGGCTCCAGTTTTTTGTTTGTTTGTTTGTTCATTTTGAGACAAGGTCTAGCTCTGTCACCCAGGCTGGAGTACAGTGGCGTGATCTGAGCTCATTGCAATCTCTTCCTCCAGGGCTCAAGCCATTCTCCCAAGTAGCTGGGGATATAGCTGTGCACCACCACACCTGGCTATTTTTATTTTATTTTATTTTTGTAGAGATGGGGTTTCACCATGTTGCCCAGGCTGGTCTCGAACTCCTGAGCTCAAGAAATCCTCCTACCTTGGTCTCCCGAAGTGCTGGGATTGCAGTAGTGAGCCACTGTGTCTGGCCTCAGGCTTCACTTCTTCTTCTAGTTATTTTCCTATTTCCACCATATCTGCAGTGCCTTCCTCCACTGAAGTCTTGAACTCCGAGGATTTGAATCAAGTTTTTCCAAACGCTTGTTAATGTGATATTTTGACTTCCTCTCATGAATCATGAATGTTCTTAATGGCACCTGGAATGCTGAATATTTCCCTGAAGATTATCAAATTACTTTGCCCAGATACATCAGAGCAATCACGATTTATGGTACCTGGAGCCTTAAAAAATGTAATTTTTAAATAATAAGATTTGAAACTCAAAATTAGTCCTTGATCCATGGGTTGTAAATAGGTATTGGTTAGAAGACATGAAAAAAACATTAGTTCTTTTGTACATATCCATCAAAGCCCTTAGGTGACCAGATGCATTGTCAATGACCAGTAATATTTCGAAAGGAATATTTTCTTTTTTGAGCCATAGATCTCAACAACAAGCTTGAAATATTCAGTAATCCAGGTTGTAAACAGATGTGTTGTCATCCAGGCTTTGTTGTTCCAATACACAGCACAAGCCCAGTAGACTTCCATTATACAGCACAAGCCAAGTAGCATCATTGTTAAGGGCCTTACAATTTCTGAATGGTAAATGTGTATTGGCAATGAATGAAAGTTACTAGCTGCATCAGCCCTCATTAATCAGCCAGTCCTTTGGTGCTTTGAAGCCAAGAATTGACTTTTCTTCCCTAGCTATGAAAGCCCTACATGACATCTTCTTCCAGTATTAGGCTGTTTTATCTGCACTGAAAATCTGTTATTAGTGTAGGCACCTTCATCAATTATTTTAATTAGATCTTCTGGAGAACTTGCTGCAGCTTCTCCATTAGCACTTGCTGCATTGCCTTGTACTTCTATGTCACTAAGACAGCTTCTTTTCTTAAACCTCATGAACTAATCTCTTCTAGCCTTTAATTTTTTTTTTCCTCACCTCTCTCAGTCTTCATAGAATTGAAGAGAGTTAGGGCCTTTTTATGAATTAAGTTTTGGCTAAAAGAAATGTTGCGGTTGGTTTGATCTTTTATCCAGATCATTAAAACTTTCTTCATATCAGCAGAGACTGTTCTGGTTTCTTATCATTTGTGTATTCACGGGAGTAGCACTTTTAAGTTCCTTCAAGAACTTTTCTTTTGTATTCACAACTTGGTTGACTGTTTGGCACAACGGACCCAACTTCCAGCCTATCTTGGCTTTTTACATACCTTCCTCGCTGAGCTGAATTATTTCTAGGTTTTGTTTAAAGCGAGAGACGCGAGACTCTTTTGTTCACTTGAATAGATATAAGCCATTGTAGACTTATTAACTGGCCTAATTTCAAGATTGTTGTGTCTCAGGGAATAGGGAGGCCTAAGGAGAGGAAGAGAGATGTGTGTGTGCGGGAAGGGAACCAATCAACGGAGCAGTCAGAACACACACAACATTTATTGATTAAGTTCATCATCTTACATGGATGCAGTTAGTGGCATCCCAAAACAATTACAATAGTAACATCAAAGGTCATTGATTGCAGATCTCCATAACAGATACAGTAGCAATAAAAAAGTTTAAACGATTGCAATAATTACCAAAATGTGACATAGAGACACAAAATGAGCACATACTATCGGAAAAATGGTGTCGATAGACTTGCCACAAACCTTCATTTTGTAAAAGACACAATTCTGTGAACAGCCATGAAAAGAAGCACCATAAAATGAGTTATGCCTATAGTTAGTTCTCAGGAGAGAAGGCAATATAATGTTTCAAAATCTTAAGTCAGGTCATGTCACCGCTCAAACCCTGCAATGACTCCCCATTTCATTCAACATAAAAGCAAAGCTTCACAATGACCAATGGGGGCCTGTGTTAAGTGGCCCCTCATACCCTCTCTGACCTCTGCCCTTTGCTCTCTCTCTGTTCTTGCACTTTCTTAACTGGCCATCTTGATTCCTCACTGTTCCTTAATTTGCCCACACAAGCAGTTGCTGTGGGACCTTTGCACTAGCTGTCCCTCTGCCCAGTACCAACTCTTTTTCATGTACTTGAATGGCTTATTTTTTCCACCTTTTTCAAGTTTTTGCTCAGATTTCACCTTCTCAATAAAACCTAATGGGACCACCAAACACTACAGTTCTCTCGCCAGTCCTCTTGATTCCCCTTGTGTTGCTATGTTTTCTGTTTTTCTGTTTTGTTTTGTTTTGTTTGAGATGGAGTTTCACTCTTGTTGCCCAGGCTGGAGTGCAATGGCGCAATCTCGGTTCACCACAACCTCCACCTCCTGGGTTCAAGTGATTCTGCTGCCTCAGCCTCCCAAGTAGCTGGAATTACAGGCGTGCACCACCATGCCCAGCTAATATTTGTATTTTTAGTAGAGACGGGGCTTCTCCATGTTGGTCAGGCTGGTCTGAACTCCCGACCTCCAGGTGATCTGCCTGCCTGGGCCTCCCAAATTGCTGGGATTACAGGTGTGAGCCACCATGCCCGGCCACTATGTTTTTAAATAACAACTAACCTCTATTTAATGAGCTAGAAAACGTATTCATTTAGTCTGTTTATTTTTAATTGTATATTATCCCCACAATATGAAGTCACTCCCACCAAGGGCAGTGATTTTGTGTGTTTTGTATACTAATATGCCTCAGTCTATATCTACAAACATTCGGAGATCTATAAATATTTGCCAAGTGAGAGTACCTGGCTTATAGCAAAAGCTCAATTATGATCAGTTTTCTCTTTCCTCTCTCATCTGCAAGTGAAAAGCTACAGAATGTTTGTTAGAATCAAAAGAAGAGATGTCACCAGCTGTCTTTCCTCCCTGTCCTTGCCGTTGACAAGTTCCCATTCAGCGTGGGGAATTGTCACTTCTCCTGAGGTGACATTTTCCACCTGGGAAGGCATTCGTTGCTCCTGGCATGGATTCATCTCACATTAGGACAAATGCCATGGCTTTCCTCCTCTTCGTGCCAGATGCCATGTTCCACTGCATCTCATGAACAGAAGTCTTGTACTCCTCACTAGGAAAACACTGATCCTCTTTTCTGTTTCCTCTTCACTTGGCAGACTGCCATCCAGGCCCTGAGTTTCACAGTTTTTCTTTGTTGAAAGGATTTTCTTTGCTTACGTATGAGAAGTTTTTGCCTTCCTGGTTACATCCATTGTGGCTTCTGAGCCTGTTTGGGTTGGCTCTGTCAGGACTTAATCTTCATGACTTAGGCCTTGCATAAAACAGAATGCACAGTGGACTATCACTAACATTATGTTGCACAAACAATGAATGTTATATTATAGTTTACAAAGCCCCTTTCTATTCATTCACTTACTCATTTGGTTTTGCTTTCCTATATATAAATTCTACTTTTATTTTAGATTCAGGTGGTACATGTGCAGATTTCTCACATAGGTATACTGTGTGATGCTGATGTTTGAGATACAAATGACTCTATCAACCAGGTATTGAGCATAGTACTCAACAGTTTTTCCAATGTTGCCCCACTCCCTCCCTCCTGCCTCTAGTAGTCCCTAGTGTCTACTGTTGCCATATTTATGTCCATGAATAGCAAATGTTTAGCTCCCACTAAAAAGTGAGGACATGCAGTATTTGGTTTTCTGTTCCTACATTAATTTGCTTAGGAAAATGGCCTCTAGCTGCATTCATGTTGCTGTAAACCTGTGATTTCATTCTTTTTAAGGCCTGCATAGTATTCCATGGTGTATATGTACCACATTTAAGTAATACTTTTATAATTTTTGTGGGTACAGAGTAGGTATATCTATTTATGGGGTACATGAGATGTTTTAATGGGGGCATTCAATGTGAAATAGGCACATCATGAAGAATGGGGTATCCATTCCCTCAAGCATTTATCCTTTGGGTTGCAAACAATCCAGTTACAATCAAGTTATTTTAAAATGTACAATTAAATTATTATTGACTATAGTCACCCTGTTGTGCTATCAAACAGTAGGTCTTAGACATTCTTTCTATTTTTTTTAACCCATGAACCATCTCCATCCCCCACTCAGCTCTCCTCTATCCTCCCCAGCCTCTGGCAACCGTCCTTCTACTCTCTATATCCATGAGTTCAATTGTTTTAATTTTCAGATCTCACAAACAAGTGAGAAGATGTGTTATTTGTCTTACTGTCCTGACTTATTTCACTTAACATAATGATCTCCAGTTCCATCCATGTTGTTACAAATGACTGGATTTCATTCTTTTTACGGCTAATTAGTATTCCATTGCATATGTACCACATTTTCTTTATTTATCTATTGATAGACATCAGTTGCTTCCAAATCTTGGTTATTGTAAACAGTGTTCCAACAAACATCGGAGTGCAGATATATCTTCAATATACTGATTTCCTTTCTTTTGGGTATATACCTAGCAGTGGGATTGCTAAATTATATAGTAGTTCATTTTTTAAATTTTTGAAGAACCTCTTAACTGTTCTCCATAGTGATAGTGATTGTACTAATTTACATTCCCACCGACAGTGTACGAGGGTTCCCTTTTCTCCACATCCTTACCAGCATTTTGTTATTGCCTGTATTTTGGATATAAGCCACTTTAACTGGGATGAGATAATTTCTCATTGTAGTTCTGATTTGCATTTCTCTGATGATCAATGATTTTGAGCACCTTTTCATATCACTGTTTGTCATTTATATGTCTTCTTTTGAGAAACATCTATTCAGATCTTTTGCCTGTTTTTGTTCAGATTATTAGATTTTTTTCCTATAGAGTTGTTTGAGCTACTTATATATTCTTATTACTAATCCTTTGTCAGATGCATAGTTTGCAAATATTTTCTTCTATTCTGTGAGTTGTCTCTTTAGTTTGTTGATTGTATCCTTTGCTGTGCAGAAGCTTTTTAACTTGATGCGATCTCGTTTGTCCATTTTTGCTTTGGTTGCCTGTGCTTGTGGGGCATTACTCAAGAAATCTTTGCTCAGATCAATGTCCTGGAGATTTTCCCCAATGTTTTCTTGTAGTATTTTCATAGTTCTAGGTCTTAGATTTAAGTCTTTAATCTATTTTTATTTGATTTTTGTATGTAGTGAGAGATAACTGTGTATTTTTATTCTTCTGCATATGGATATCCAGTTTTCCCAGTACCACTTATTGAAGATACTATTTTTTTCCCCAGTGTGTATTCTTGGCGCCTTGCTGAAAATGAGTTTACTGTAGATGTGTCAAATTGTTTCTGGGTTCTCTACTCTATTCCATTGGTCTATGTGTCTGTTTTTATGCTAGAACCATGCTGTTTTGGCTACTATAGCTCTGTAATATAATTTGCAGTCAGGTAATGTGATTCCTTCAGTTTTGTTCTTTTTGCGTAGGGTAGCTTTGGGTGTTCTGGGTCTTTTGTGGTTTCATATAAATTTTAGGACAACTTTTCCTACTTTTATGAAGAATGTCATTGGTATTTCATTAGGGATCACATTGAATCCGTAGATTGCTTTGGGTAGCATGACATTTTAACAATAATGATTCTTCCAATCCATTAAAATGAAATATTTTTCCATTTCTTTGTGTTGTCTTCAGTTTATTTCATCATTGTTTTACAGTTTTCATTACAGAGATCTTTCATTTTTGGTCAAGTTAATTCCCAGGTATTTGTTTTTATGTATGGCTATTGTAAATGATATTACGTTTAAAATTTCATTTTCATATTTTTCACTGTTGGCATACAGAAATGATATTGATACTTGAATGTTGATTTTGTATCCTACAACTTTACTGAATTTATCAGTTCTACTAGTTTTCTTGTGGAGTTCTTAGGTTTCTCCAAATATAAGATCATATCATCTGCAAACAAGGATAATTTGACCTCTCTTTCTTTTTTTTTTTTTTTGAGACAGAGTCTTGCTGTCACCCAGGCTGGAGTGCAGTGGTGCGATCTTGGCTCACTGCAGGCTCTGCACCCCGGGGTTCACGCCATTCTCCTGCCTCAGCCTCCCGAGTAGCTGGGACTATAGGCGCCCGCCACCTCGCCCGGCTAATTTTTTGTATTTTTTAGTAGAGACGGGGTTTCACTGTGTTAGCCAGGATGGTCTCAATCTCCTGACCTTGTGATCCGCCTGCCTCAGCCTCCCAAAGTGCTGGGATTACAGGCGTGAGCCACCGCACCCAGCCTGATCTCTTTCTTTCAAATTTGGATGCCATTTACTTTTTTCTCTTGTCTGCTTACTCTAGCTATGACTTCCAGTATTATATTGAATAACAGTGGAGACAGTGGACATTCTTGATGTGTTCCAGATGTTAAAGTAAAGGATTTCAGCTTTCCCCAATTCGGTAAGATGCTATCTGCGGTTTTGTTCTATATTGCTTTTATTGTGTTGAGGCACTTTCCTTCTATCCCCAGTTTTTTGAGGGTTTTTTTTTTTTTATATGAAAGGATGCTGAATTTTATCACAGGGTTTTTCAAGATCAATTAAAATATCATATGGTTTTGTCCTTCATTCTGTTACTATATCACATTGATTGATTTGTGTATGTTGAACCATGCTTGTATCCCTGGAATAAATCCCACTTGTTCATGATGAGTGATTTTTCTAACATATTGTTAAATTTGGTTTGCTAGTATTAAGGATCTTTGCACCAATAGTCCTCAGATATATTGGCCTGTAATTTTTTTATGTGTCTTTGTCTGGTTTTGATATCAGGGTAATACCAGCCTCATACAATGAGTCTGCAAGTAGTCCATCCTCATCTATTTTTCTGAATCGTTTGAGTAGAATTGGTGTTAGTCGTTTAAATGTTTGGTAGAATTCAGCCATAACACCCTCAGATCCTGGGCTTTCCTTTGATGGGAGACATTTCAATGTGGCTTCGATCTCATTACTCAGTATTGGTTTGTTGAGGTTTTATATATCATCATGGTTCAATATTGGTATATTTTATATGTCCAGGAATTTAAACATTTCTTCCAGATTTTCCAATTTGTTAAACATGTTATTATTCATAATAGTCTCTAATGATTCTTTGTATTTCTGAGGTCTCAGTTGTTAAGTCTCCTTTTTCATTTCTGATTTTATTTATTTGGGTCTGCTCTCTTTTTCTTAGTGTAGCTAAAGGTTTGTGAATTTTGTTTATCTTTTCAAAAAAAAAAACAACTCTCCATTCAGTTAATCTTGTCTATTGCTTTTTTTAGCCTCAATTTTATTTCCAATCTGACCTTTATTATTTCTTTCTTCCTACTAATTTTGGGTTTGGTTTCTTCTTGCTTTTCTAGTTCCTTGAGGTGCACCATTAGGTTGATAATTTGAAGTCTTTCTACTTTTTTTGATATAGACATTTATTATTATAAACTTCCCTCTTAGTACTGTTTTTGCTGTATCCCACAGATTTTGGTATACTGTATTTCCATTTTCATTTGCTTCAAGAAATTTTTCAATTTCATTCTTAATTTCTTCATTAGTTCAATTGTTGTTTAGGACCATATTGTTTAATTTCCATGCATTTGTATATTTTCTGAGGTTCCTCTTGTTATTGATTTCCAGTTTTATTCCATTGTGGTCAGAAAAGATACTTGATATGATTTCCATTTAATTGATTTTGTTCAGACTTGTTTTGTGGCCTAAGATATGAGCTATTCTGGAGAACGTTCTATGCGGTGATTAAAATAATGTGTTTCCATAGCAGTTGGGTGAAATGTTCTGTAAATGTCATTTAGGCCTATTGGGTCTGGTGTGGAGTGTAACTTTGCTGTGTCTGTGGTGATTTTCTGTCTAGATGATTGGTTTATTATTGAGAATAGGATATTAAAGTCTGTTACTGTTATTGTATTGCAGTCTATCTCTTCTTTTAAATCTATTAATGTTTGCTTTATATGCTTGGAAGCTCTGGTGTTGAGTGCATAGATATTTATAATTATTATATACTTTTGATGAATTTGCCCCTTTATCATTATATATTGATCTTCTTTGTCTCTTTTTATAATCTTAGATTGGTCAACTGTTTTATCTGATATAATTATGTCTACTTCTGCTCTTTTTTTGCTTCCAGTTGTATGGGATATATTTTTCCACCCCTTTGCTTTTGATCTATGTGTGTCTTTACAGGTGACATGGGTTTCTTGAAGGCAATGTATAGTTGGGTCTTGTTTCTTTATCCATTCAGCCACTCTATACCTTTGAATTGGAGAATTGAGACAATTTACATTCAGTGTTATTACTGATAGGTAAGGAATTGCTACTGCCATTTTGTTGCTTGTTATCTGTTTGTTTTGATACTTCTCTCTTTCTTTCTTACTGATTTCCTTTGTGGTTAAATGATTTTTCTCTGACAGCATGTTTTAGTTGGTTGCCTTTCATTTTTACTGAGTCTATTATATGTTTTCGCACTGTGGTTATACAAAGGCTTACAAAAACATTTTATAGATATAAGAAATTATTTTTAAAAGATGACAACTTATTGGAGATCACAAATATGAGAACAAAAACAAAGGCAAAACACACCTACAAAATTCAATGCTTGAACTCTTTTCCCCCATGTTTTGACATTTAGTTACCTCCATTTATACTTTTGTATTACCTATGTCTTATCAAGTTCTTGTAACTATTACTGTTTTGATATATTTATCTTTTGGACTTTATAATAGATTTATGAATGTGTTGCTATCACCATTACAGTAATAGAGCATCCTGGGTTTGTTCACCTAATTTTACCAGTCAGTTTTTTACATTAAAAGTTTTCTTTTTACACATTAGTCTTTCTTTTTTCAGATTGAAAATCTCCTGTTAACATTCCTTTGCTCACGCTCAGCTCCAGCTCCCATTTTTTTTTTTCTTTTTGAGACAGGATCTTTCTGTGCCTTCCAGACTGGAGTGGGGTGCAGTAGCCTGATCATGGCTCACTGCATCCTCAACCTCCTGGGCTCAGGCAATTCTCCCACCTCAGCCTCTTGAGTAGCTGGGACCACAGGCTGTGCCACCACACCCGGCTAATTTTATTTTTTTGTAGAGATGAGGTCTCTCTGTATTGCCCACACTGGTCTCCAACTCCTAGGCTCAAATGAGTTTCTTGTCTTGGCTGCCCAAAGTGCTGGGATTACAGACATGAACCACAGCACCTAGTCTCAGCTCTCTCTTGTATATCAATACTTCTTAGATTTGGGCTTTTGAGGTAATTTTTATATCTTGTAGGCAGTCTTTGTTTCTTTCCATTCTTCTTTTTTCCCTCTGATTGTGTATTTTTGAATGACTGGTCTTTGAGCTCACTTATTCTTTCCTCTACTAGGTCCATTCTGCTATTATGAGCCTCTAATGAATTCTTCAGTTCAGTTAATGTGTTTTTCAGTTCCAAAATTTCTGTTTGAATTTTTCTTTTGTCATTTAAATCTCTTTATTAAGTTTCTCTGTTAAATTTCTGAACTGATTTCCCATGTTACCTTAGAAATCATTGAGTTTTCTTAAAACTGCCATTTTGAATGCTTTGTCAGAGAGCTCACAAATTACTGCTGTCTTAGTATAATTCACTGGATTTTTGCTTGTCCTTTTGGGGAGGTCATGGCTTCCTGCTTGCTGTTGTTTCTTGTGGGTATATGTCTATGTCTTTGCAGTGAAGGATTAGTAATTTATTGTAGTTTTCTCTGTCAGTCTTGTTTCATTTTTTATTGGATATATTTGCTTAGAGAATTTTTACTGCTAGGTTGCTGCCTCCTTTATGGCTCTAGGTGGTGCATAAGCCTGGGTTTGCCTTGGCTTTAGTAAACAATGAGAGAGCTGCCTGTCCTGAATGGGGGAGGTCACAAAGGGATTTTCCTGGCAGTGTGTCAAGGCCGGCTAGGGGTTAATGCCCAGAGGACCTGTAGGATGTAACTCCTATAACATGGTGTAGCTCAACAGCGACTCTGATGTGGCATCTCTTTTGGCCAAGTAACACAGCAGAATTTCCAGGGCTGGAGATGGTAGTCTTACCTCCCTTCTTTGTCTCTGCCTATCTTCAGGAATATGTCTCCTTTAGGTAGTCACAATGTTTTATGTGGGCTAAGGAAAGGATGGGTCTCCTGCCAGGGCACCCAAGATGGTAAGAAAACTGGTTGATCATCTCCATCTCACTTTTTCCAATGTAGAAACCATGAATTGGGGGAAGATTTTCCATGCATTTGTTGCTGGGCAGAATGTGGATGAGGGGCATCCCAAATGTGGAATTCTGATTCTCTTTACCATCTGCTCCAGGTTTTTCACTTTTTTGTGGGACGAGAAAATGGTCTTTTCCTCATCTTTGAGTTCTGAGTTCTTGCTTGTGAAAAATCTGAGCAATGTATATCTGATTTTGATTTTCTCTGGGGGGAGTGAAGCCAGTTTTCTTCTACACTGCCAATCTGGAATTAGAAGTCAAAAACATAGCATTCTTTTCACTTAATTTATCCTCCTTTCCACCTAATAACATCTTAAGTTTCCAATGTTTAGTTTAACACACATTGGGAAATGCTGGGCTTGGAGAATTTTCAGTTCTAAAATTCTACTGATCTATTTCAAGAAAGCAGCCTGTGGTCTACCTGGAGAACCTGAGTTAATGCTATTTGTTCTTGACCCACATTTTGAGGATTTCTTTATCATATTTTATAGCTGCTCTTAGGTTGCTGAAGAAGGTTATTTAGAAAACACTAACTATCCTCATCAGAAGAATCTCCTGAAGAGCAGGTCTCTGAGAGGCTGTCTCAGTGAATGATCATTGAAATGAATCCTGTGTCCACTCATTCTGAGGGAAACATTTGTAAAGAGGAATTGTACCTCAGAGGAGGCCCTAAGGTTCATGGGGGTTCCTTGCTGCAGAGGACTTTGCAGGAGATGAGGTTGGAGAATTATTTATTCTATTTTAGTGTCTGGTTTGTGGGTGTGGGGGAAAGATTGTGTTTGTGGTCTTGAACACATGCCCTAAGATACTCATACAATAAGGACTGAAACCTTTTAGGAAAGAGACTTTAATTAACTCAGAGCAGGCAGTCTGTTCTAGGAGGATGTGTCTTCTGTCTTTGTTTTTTACTTTGTTGGGTCATTCTAATGAGCCTTATTAATTTTTAAAATTTCCCCTCAAAGCTTTTCTGGGTCATTGCTGTAGGGTTTCTTTGTGACATAGATCACGTGTAATGAGGCAAAGGGCAACTGCAGCTCTTAATCTTCCACTAGGCAGCACCCTTAACTTTAAGTTCATTAAACAGTGAGTTGTGGACACAGACCCAGGGCAGACTTGTGTAGCAGTCTTTCGTCTTCACAAGCATCTGGCTTCAGTTGGTGTGGCTCTCTGAGTTTGAATTCAAAATTGTTTTGTGTGAAGATGATGGTAGAGAGAAGCTGATCACAGTGAAAATGCAAGACACAAGCAAACTTGGTTCCAACATGGGCCCTGTGATCTCCCACCTTGGGCTTTGAGCAGAGTTCTAGTCACTGGGGATTTGGATGAAGGCCTGTTCCTATGGAGCTTGTATTTTTATGGCCAAGGTTGGGAGAGGGAAGGGGCAATAGAGAGACAATGCACAAACAAATAAATACATAAACACGATAATTTTAAGTGGTTATAAATGCTGTGAAGAAAACAAAAAACAAAGAAAAGGAGTTATGGGATGACCAAAAGGTGATCAGAGAAGGCTTCCTGAAGAAGGGGCTTTTGAACTGATATCTGCAGGACAACGAGGGGTAATATCTTCCATGCAGAGGGAACAATAGCAATTGTCCTCATTTAGGATGAGTGTGTCCATTTTAAGGAACAAAATGATGTCCAATGTGGCTGGAATTTATGGAGTGAGTGAGTGGTAAGATTTGTTGACTGTGCAATCTGAAGCCATTGAGAATTTTAAGCAAAGTCATAATACAATGGTATTTATGCTTTGAAATGCTATTTCCTGCTGTGCGAAGGCAGACAGCATAGGGGAAAGAACAAAAGCAGTGAGATAAGAGAAAAGTATTGATAAAGTAATTCATGCTGGAGAGGAGGTAGCCTGGACTGGTGACAGTAAAGATATTAAAATCCCAAGTAGATGATGTAGTGTTTGCCACAAAAGCAGTCATTGTGATTAGTTATTGTTAACATTAGTATTTAATGTTTCTCTCACTCCATGCCCCAGAGAGTTTTAAGCTGACCTCATCTTTCTTGAGTTAAAAGGGGGTAAAAAGTGCTTCTGGGAGGAAGATCTTTTCTTGGTCCAGGGGGCTGTCAGTGGCATGTCAAAGAGGTCAGAGATGCCATGAAAGGAGCCTAAGCTGGTTCAGGAAAGCACCTGGAAGTCCCAGTGGTCCATCTCATGGCTCCTCATGCCTCTGGGCTTAGCCTAGAAGAAGAGCAGTGCTCTAAAGAATGCACAGGCTCTAACTGGCCCAGAGAAGCTATGTGGGGCATGTCTTCTTTCAGGCTATTACTGTCCTTGTTGAGAATATATATAATTGCCTATAAATAAACACCTTCCAGAACTGCTCTCATACAATAAATCACTTTAATCTCCACTATATCTTGCATCCTTTTGATTTTTTAATGAAGGACTCTATTTTTAAACACTTCTTTTATCCAGCTCAGAAATCACAGGGACAAAAATTACTTTCAACATGGTTTTCCCTAGATTTGTCTGCAAATGATTGAGTCCCAGGATCCTTTAGGTAATAGATTGCATTTTTCCTATGATATCTTTTATTATCCATCCATGATAACCACGTACTACTTTCACTTTTGTGCTTTTGTTTATATCCTCCTCTCTCTTTCTCTACCTGAAAAGAAAGATGGGAGAAAATAATAAATCTGCCTAACCAATGGGATTAACATTAGTATTAGTGTCAGGTCGTTTCTCCTTTCCTTCAAGAACATTTGAGCAACAGCAGACCAATGAACTCCTGGAGGGAATTCCTTGCAGCGATATTGGATGAGTCCCAAATATGCTTAGTTATTTGAATATTTCTATTAAAATATCAAAACACTATTCTTCTTGCAGTCTTCATTTCATGAATTATCCCCACACACATTCATACAACTCGTATAACTCTGATTAAGGAGCTACAATGTGACAAGTTTTTTTTTTTTTTGAGACGGAGTCTCGCTCTGTCACCTAGGCTGGAGTGCAGTGGAGCAATCTCGGCTCACTGCGAGCTCCGCCTCCTGGGTTCACACCATTCTCCTGCCTCAGCCTCCTGAGTAGTTGGGACTACAGGTGCTGGCCATCATGCCTGGCTAATCTTTTGTATTTTTAGTAGAGACAGGGTTTCACCGTGTTAGCCAGGATGGTCTCGATCTCCTGACCTCGTGATCCGCCTACCTCGGCCTCCCAAAGTGCTGGGATTACAGGAGTGAGCCACCGCGCCCGGCCGTGATAAGTTTTTTTTTACTAGTGATTTCACAAGGGATTTAAAGTGGAATTATTTATTATTTTGTTACTATGCTTACTTAAGACAGAGAAGCAGCAAGGTGTAGGGAAAGAACAACAGATTGGGAGACAGAAAACCTTAGCTTTAGCTCTGACTGTGATTCCATAAACTGTGTGGTCTTGGACACAGAATTTACACTTTCTGTATTTCCTTTCTCATTTGAGATGACTTAAATTTTACGTCTAATCCTCCATGTGATGCCAACATTACAGGACACTAGGCTTTATCAACTGACTTCTTAGAGGACTGCTATCAAAAGTCCTGGATTTCTATGGAACATTAAAAACTCATAACTATGGAATTCTGCCCTTCACACCATAATAATAAAAAAAAGCATTTAAAAGAAAAACAAAGAGAAAGGCACATAGCCTCTATGCAAAACCAGTTATCAGGCAACGGGATTGGGATAGTTTGGGAAAGGCCAGAGAGAACATTAGAGACACTTCTGAATGACCCCAGAGAAGGCACTGTTGGACACTCTCTGGAGCCTGGAATGGATCCAGGCAGAGGTTAGTGAGTGTCCACTTTCCTCCCACTTTCCTCTGGGGAAACTTAGGAGTTTTTCCAGCCTCACTCAGCAGAGGCAGAAGGGAGATGAAGGGAAGAGAAGCTGACATTCTAGAAGCCATCAAAAGATGAGCTAATATGCCAGATACTGGCTTTCAGCATCTTGGCTTCTTTCATTGCAGTCCTAAACTGACCAACAGGGACATTCAGTGATTCTCTCAGGCTAGAACGGCAGAGGAAGAGGCAGACCATGGTAATCAAAGCAGAAAGACAGCCCCTTGGCTTGTCGATGGGGTGCATCTGGCCATCTGGCATGGCTAGGCTCTCCTTTATGTTTGCTGTCATATTTCATCATCTCTGCAACTCTGTGAAGTAGATATTTCTGTACTATTTTTACAGATGAGATGGTGGCTCACAGTGGCTTGATACTTTACCCAACTTCATTCAACTGGGAAGTGTTTGAACCTGTGTCTGCCTAAATCCAAGCATGTGCTGCACTCACTCTCCATAGAAGCACAAAGCTTCTGGAGTTAGCATTTCTCCCCAGAGGTCACCTCCTTTTACTGCTTTTCTATGCCTTTCAGCTGGAAATGTTTTGCCTTTCCTACCAAGACCCCCTTAGGACTCTTCTATAAACCCTCAATGGGCATCATTTACTTCTTTATTGGAACTATAAGATCTACAGGTTTTAATCTGGGCATATGAGGAGAGAACATAAAAATAAAGAGAGAGAGAGAGAGAGAGAACATGAGAAACATCCTAATGCCTCTGCTTTTGATCCAGTTGGGTTTCTGAGGCTTAATAATGGCAAGTGCCCTTTGCTGTTATAATAAAATCTAAACCCCTTCCTGGGCCCTACAAGGCCCCCTGCAGTCTGGTTTCTGGCTGCCTCTGTGTCATAAACATTGACACAGCTTGTTCTTGTCCATTCTTCTCCAGACACAAGATCATTCAGCGCCTCTGACATGCTGAGCTTGCTCCAATGGCAGGACCTTTACGATAGCTCCTCCATATCCTAAGTCCTCTTTGCTTTGTATTTCAGCACCTGGGACTTTCCCCACTCTTCTTATGTCCTCCCCACTCCAATCTTCATATGGCTTAGAACAGCTTCTTTTCCTTTAGATATCAGTGTCAGCCCCCTCTGAACACTTCAACAATAGCCAGTTCCAAGCATATCATCCAGGTTTCTTTCTCGCTTTCTCCCTTTCTCCCTCTCTCTCTTTCTCTTTCTCTCTTTCTTTCTTTCTTTTTTCTTTCTTCATTCTTTCTTTCCCTTTCTTTCTCTCTTTCTCTTTCTTTCTTTCTTCCTTTCTTTTTCTTTCTCTCTTTCTCTCCTTCTCTTTATTTCTTTTCTTTCTTTCCCTCCCTCCCTCCCTTCCTTCTTTCCTTCCTTCCTTCCTTCTTTGCTTCCTTCTTTTTCTTTTCCTTTTTTTTTTTGAGACAGAGTCTCATTTGTCACCCAGGTTGGAGTGCAGTGGTGTGATCTCGGCTCACTGTAACTTCTGCCTCCTGAATTCAAGCAATTCTCCTGCCTTAGCCTCCTGAGTAGCTGGGATTACAGGTGCTCGCCACCATGCTCTGCTAATTTTTATATTTTTTAGTAGAGACGGGATTTCACCATGTTGGCCAGGCTCGTCTCAAATTCCTAACCTCAAGTGATCTGCCCTCCTTGGCCTCCCAAAGTACTGGGATTACAGGCGTGAGCCACCATCCCTGGCCTTTTTTTTTCTTTCAAAACATGTATTACCATCTAAAAATATATTTTTATGTTATTTATGTCTCATGGAACTACTGGGGGAAAAGAACACAGCAGATATCATCACTTTATTTTACAAGTGAGAAGACCTCAAGTTCAGAGAGCTTATGAGATTTCTCCAACGTTAAGACTCAAACCTAGTCCACTGAGTACAAAGTGCTTTCCACATTACCATACTGCCTGCCCTGGGGAAAGTTACACTCTTTGGGAGATTACTTTAATTATTTGTTATTCCTTTTATGACTATATATTTTTGCTTCATTCTCCACATCATAAATTACATATATATGTAATATATATATATATACGTAAATTATATATATATGTCTATATATATCTGTTGTCATGCCTTTCATATTTCAATGTAGAAACATGAGATCAATGCTGAGTTCGTGAGCAAATGCATGTGTCTCTGTGGCTGAAAATCCTTCCTATTCATACCTCTATTAAGATCCCAGTGGACATTATGTTGGGTAGGAGTCATTATTCTATACATCTCTGGGACCTAGCAGAGCAGTAGGCACAAAATAAATGGCCAGCAAATGCTTATGGAATGAAGGTATGGTGGCCTGCATGTTGTCCTTATTACAAGTGATATTTCCCAAATTTCCTCTAAAGTCATTAAAAAAGAGCTTTTAAACTCAAGACATGTACCATAAAGTTCTTCCAAATTTAAGACTAGACTGAATGATGCCTGCTTCTCAGAGTAATGAGGACTGAGAGGTACCTCTATTTTTACGTTTCATGGCATGATGAGACAGAGGGGCTTATGTTTCCAGACAAGACAAAAAGAGCCTCCAAAAGCCCTCCTGTAGGGCAGAATTAAAATACGTGCAACATTATGGTCACGCTAGGAGTCATAACACTAGATGGTCATCAAGCATAAGAGAGAATGTGACCATCTCACACGAGTAATTTTGGGTAACATTTCCGAATTGAAGAGGATTCTGGATTGTACAAAATCTGTTTTATCCCTTGGGTTCAAGAATGGCTTGGATGGTGGTGTCTGTTTAGCTGAATACATAGGAGCCCTCTGGTGATTTCTGGAGGGGTGTGTAAAGAGGCATATGATGGATTCTGCTGTAGGAGAATGTGGGGTCCATGCATGGAGAGGACACGTGCGGATGGAGGACGTTGAAGGGCATTGTGGTGTCTGTTTTCAGCTTTTGTTGTGGTTTGCTAACCTGGAATTGAAGTAGCAGAGCAAAGCTTGATGTGAGTAATATGTCTGTGTAATTGTGGAAAGCTTATGGGTCAGATTCCATATGGCTCAGAAATTTCACTGACTCAAATTCTTGACTTTACGTCTTCCTAGCTAAAAGATGACAACAGATCAAAGATAATGAGGAAGAGTCATCTTTACAATCTCCCCTGAACATATGATTCCTTTTTGGCTTAGAAGAGTTCAGAGACCACAAAGTGTGGGAGTATATAATTTGTCTAGATGCATTTTAAATCTCTTAGTAAGAATCAGAGAATGTCAGAGCCAGGAAAACACTTAGAATGCACAGAACACTTTCACTTTTAAAATTTTTCATTGAGAAGAAGAGTTAGGACCCGACCTCCTCTGAGTAATACTTTGACCAGCAGCCACACGTGGTTAGTCTGAATTGAGATATGTCAAAAGTACAAAATACCCATCAGATTTCAAATACTTAGTAAGAAAAAAGTGCGAAATATATTGTTAATGATTGTTAATTGATTATTAAAAGTAGCAGTTTGGATATATTGGGCTAAAATAGAAACAATTTAAATTTGATTTTATCTTTTCCTTTTTACTTTTTAAATATGGCTACCAGAAAATTTTAAATTACACATGTGGCTTGCATTATATTTTGGGCTGGCTCAGAAGAAAACAACTTGCCCGCAGCCATGGAACTAATTAAAGTTGAGATTAGAAACTAAGTATCCTAACTTGGTCTCTCTTTCCCCTTCCCTCTCCTCTTTCCTCCCTCTCTCCTTCTTGGTCCTCTTTACACTTGGTTCATGGTAAATTCTCATCACCGTTACATGCTAGGGCCTCTCCTGATTCTCCATTGATCTGTTCTTCCCCACAGCCCACTTCTGCCTCTGCCCTCAATGTTGTTAATAGCAGTCAGTTCTCTAAGATGGGCTGACTCTAGCCCTAGAAAAACAGCAAAATCTGCTCTTTAAATTTCAAGGCAAATTTGGGACTGCGGTAGTTTAATAATTTTGGGCTCCTTCAAATCTGCACTTAAAAATATTTGTTCAATATTTATTCAGTGAAATAAAAGATAGATGATAATTTTATTACTAAAATTATTTACTATTTGCTTTTGTTCCAAATAAGGGATTTATGACATACGCATGAATGTGAAAAAAAGATGTCTTATTTGAAATGATATTTTATTTCGCAGTGTTTAAAGATTACAAACTTTCCGTTTACTTAGGACTACAGGAAAGGCAAAGTACAACAAATTTCTGAAATAAAATGGGGAAGTTTACATGATAAAGCTTTTTCAAAACAGTACTTGAAAATATTATAATTTTATTACTTTCAAGCATATAAAATTATTTCCACTTTTTAAAAAGCAGCTTTTTTGAGATATGATTAACATACCACACAATTTATCCATTTAAAGTGTTCAATTGTTTTCAGCATATTTACAGATATCTGTAACCATTATGACAGTCAATTTTATAATATTTTCATCAACTCAATAAGAGAACATGAATTTTTATCTATGACCTCTTTATCCCCATTCCTTCCCAGCCCTAAGGAACTATTCTTTTTTAAATTTTTAAATTTTCAATGTTTGTGGGAACTTTTTATTGCTATAGATTTCCCCATTTTGGACGTTCATATAAATGGAATCATATAACATGGCATTTCACGGTTTTTGTATCACTCAAGAGAAAATATTGGTTATTCATTCCTCTAAAGACAAACGCTATATACAAATGGATTCTATTACAATAGCAATATTTCATGCATTAGTTGCTTTCAGCATTTCAACTGTAACAGCTCCAAGCAACTGTCATTGATATTGCTGCCTCTAGTGGCATAATTTAATTTTCAGTGCTGTGATGCAGAATTTCTAAACAGATATAATGAACAAAGCACCAGTAAGAAGTGTTCTTTTATTTTCTCTTTAGAACACCACTTTATTGGTGGAAGTGAAACTGACGTAATTTTCTCCAATTCTGTAAGTTCTGGATAAAAACTTGAGTTTATTGGCAGCTGTTCTATTTCAGTTCTGTTTTACTGTCCTTGGAGACGGATGCTCCAATGACCACCTCCTTATTCCACCTTAGTGCGTGCTAAGGTTTTGCTTTCTATGAACATGACTATCCTCCTTTCGAACTTTATACTCTTGTAGTTCCAAGCTTCTTCCTGTTTCCCAACACTCTGTTCTTTTATGTGTCAGGGAAATAGGAGTCATTAAGAAGTTTTAATGAATGAGGTGATATAGTCAGATTTGCATTTTTGAAAGATGGCAGGCCATTTTGGAAGAGCAGGAGACTAGCTTGAAACCACAGAGAGGTCTGAGCACAAATAGCAGATGTAGGATGGAGAGACAGAAACCTTTTTAGAGGCAGAAATTGATAGCTGTTGCTGATTAAACACGAGGGGCACTATGAGCATCAACGGTAATGACCAAAATGTGGTAAATGGCGTCTTCCTTTATTGTGATAAGGTTTGCAGGAAGAGAAAAACATTTGGGGTAGAAATTGTTTACTGGTTTAGCCTGAGTTTAATGGGCCTGAGTGACATCTAAGAAGTGTTGAGTTGGCAGTTGGGCATACACTTCGTAACTCAGAAGAAAGATTTTGGTCAGACACACATTCACCAGTATTCAGCATATTGATGGTTGCAACCACCCAGGGCGAGTAGGGAGACATTTCTGGGAAATATCCATAGGACTGATAAAAGATAAACTTCAGCTGAATTAAATTTAAAGGAGTTTAATTGAGCAATGAACAATTAGCAAATTGGGCAGCCCCCACAATCACAGCCGATTCACAGAGACTCCAGCACAGCCATGTAGTGGAAGAAGATTTATAGACACAAAAAGCGAAATGAGGTACAGATATCAGAAGCGAGGTACAGAACAGCTGGATTGGTTACAGCTCCACTTTTGCCGTATTTGAACACAGTTTGAACACTCAGCAGTGTATGAATGGTTGAAATACGGCTGCTGGGATTGGTCAAGACTTAGCTATTGTTGCAGGTGCATACTCCTACCTAAATTAGGTTTTCAATCTTGTCTACCTATTAAGCTAGGCTGCAGTTCATCCACAAGGACAGAAGTACGGAGTCCGTCTCAGGCCATATTTAGTTTGCTTTAACAGGACGGAGATTTAAAAGATGAGCAGAGTAATAGGAAATAATAAAGAAGCAGATGATTAGCCAGAGGTTTGGGGAAACCACTGAAAGAATGTGTTGTTGTGGAAGCTGAAGGAAAAAGTTACTTTAAGAAGGAGGCAGATGTTCACGTAAAGTAAGGTAAGGAATGAAAACCCCCGTTGGCTTTAGGTCTAGATCTTTGCTGAGCTTGCTTAGGGCAGTGTAAGTGGGAAGTGGGCTTGACATTAGATTTCGGTGAATTAAAAATTTCAGAGAGGTGAGGAAGTGGTGACAATAAGTATAAGCAAGCTGGCTACATAGGTTGTAGTTTGAAGATGAAATGGAGTAAAATAAAATTATTTTTGAGTTGGCAGAAAATTCCCATAGCATCCTATACTGGCCTCTGTCATAGAATTTAACACAATGAATTTGTGTCTACCTCCTTGTCATTTGCTCTTGAACTCCTTAAGGATAACAATTCTGTTTTATCCGCCTTAGAATCCCCAAGTCTCCTGACACATCATGAGCAGGCAATATTTTATTGCTGTTGCTAATGGCTGTTTAATAAAAGGATGAATAAAAGGGAAATAGGTGCATTCTTATGCCTGGATAGGCTGCTCACTTCTTGGCACTGAATTTAAAAGGAATATCTATCAAATAGCTATCAAACATCAAACGAGATTGCTCAAGGTTTTATTTGCTGTAACTTGATGTCTTTATCTGTTTTAATTTCTGTGTGCTTAGTGCTTAGACACGATGTCCAACACACAGTAGGTACTCTTAAAGGGCTTTTCACTTGAAATAATAGTGACGTGAATGAATGGACAATGGATGGAGAGTATATACTTAATCTGAAATAGACCTGGGGAAGAGAAGGTTCAGGGGTTCACAGTTACTTTCTTGAAGTATTTGAGGGCCTGTCAGGTACAATGAAGGATAGGTATCTTTTCTATGACCCCAAGGAATAGGAGTAGAACAAAGAAAGGAAGTAAGCAAAATATGCCAGCAACTTAACAGAATTATTGTTCATGTCTGTGTATTCTGTTTACTTTATTTCAGCAAAATCATGATGCTTTTGTAGTAAAAAATTTATGTTATTTGTGTTCTATTGGCAGTAATAGTCTAAAAAATTAAAATATAAAAGGGCTCTATTTGACATATATACAATTTAAATATATTTTCAGAAAAACTAAATGCAAACTAAAATGTAAATTATATTTCTAAAAGTATAAATATTAACAAAATTAAAATTATTTTGCATTCATTTTCAAAAATTGTCTTACAAAGTATTTCTAATTTTTGAGATAGAGTCTCATTCTGTTGCACAGGCTGGGTGTGCAGAGGTGTGATTATGGCTCACCATAGCCTCTGCCTCCTGGGCTCAAGCAATTCTCATACCTCAGCCTCCCGAGTAGCTGGGACTACATGTATGCACCACCTCACCCAGCTAATATTTTAGTTTTTTATAGAGATGAGCATCTCACTATGTTACTCAGGTGGTCTCAAGCTCTTGAGCTCAAGCCATTCTCCCACCTTGGCCACCCAAAGTGCTGGGATTACAGGCATGAGCCACCATACCTGGCTTATACAATATTTAATATTGCTTATTAAAATAGAAATATGAAATATCATTAAATGAATTGGTATGAAAATTTAAGTAAAATTATTCAAATATAATTATTTTATGTGTATAAATCTTATTAAATATATTTATAAAAATAACATATTCACATTTCTTCCATTCAATGATCACCAACTTGCCAACGTAAAGAATTGAGATAATACTAAACACATGTTATACTTAGGCTTAAAAATATACAATTTTAAGAGTGAAGTGCATGGTTTAATATTGAAATGTTTCTCAGTTGATATGTGCAATTATTCTGAATAGTGGAGTACCTTCCAAACCACAAATTGTAATATAAAAGGATTCCAGAAAAATGGATGTTCGAGATTCCTGGAAATTTGGTGCTTTAATAATGTCAAAAAATTATTCATGAGAGGAAAAATTTCACAAGGTAGTAATTTTATCTTTTCTCTTTCCCAAATATTTTCACTATTCAGGTCTTCTGTGCAAAGCTGTGTCCACCCCCAAAGTCTGAAGTGGCTCCATTCACAAACTTACATGGAATTTGGACTCGGCCGTCTTTCCTTTCAAGAATATAAGGTAAGAGATCTTGAGAAACACTTCTCTGAGGCCTGAACAATGTCTGTGAGCTGATGCTTTAGTTTATGGGTTGTGCTGTGCCATTGTTGAACGTAGGTTCCCGAGAGATAGGAGCACAAATGTGTTTTTATAAATTTACTCATATTGCATCTGTGGTATTCAGGATCTTCTAAAGCACAGGGTTCAGGGAAAGGCCACCTCTTGTGTCAGAGTCTAAAGGAGATACGGAGGCCGAGGCGGGCAGATCACGAGGTCAGGAGATGGAGACCATCCTGGCTAACACGGTGAAACCCTGTCTCCACTAAAAATACAAAAAATTAGCCGGGCGAGGTGGCGGGCGCCTGTAGTCCCAGCTACGCGGGAGGCTGAGGCAGGAGAATGGCGTGAACCCGGGAGGCGGAGCCTTCAGTGAGCCGAGATCGCGCCACTGCACTCCAGCCTGGGTGAAAGAGCGAGACTCCGTCTCAAGAAAAAAAAAAGGGAGATATGATGTGGATATGGCAGATCAGCACTCAACCTCCATTCCAACCTCCTTCCATATACATTTGTTTTTGTAAAACTCGTAATCTAAAAATTACATTTCCCAGACTCCCTTACAAGTAGGGTTCTGGTTAAATTGAGTTTCTGCCAGCAGTTGCACTCACATGAGATTTGGAAGGAGAAGGTGATCAGAAGCGATCTTTCTGCTGATATTGTTGTTGCAGCTGGCAAGCTCAGTCATGGAAACACTGGGTTTTATGTAGCAACGTTTCAGGCTCCAGTCTGGGGGTTGGCCTCTGGGTTTTTGCTAGTGCAGAACTGGCATGTATAAAGTAACTAGATGAGGTGTCATCCTTCTATCCCTAGGCCACAGACAAGGTGGTTTCTTCCTGGAGCCAACAGATGCTGTGGCAGCTTCCCTATCTCCTTTTTGCCTTTGGCAGAGGTAGCAGCTCTCCTGGAGAGCCGTTTGGTGATGCTGCCTTATGTCCTGAAAGGAAAGTGAGAGCAGAGGCTTGAGAAGGGAATAAAGTTCAGGTACAGACAAAGAAGAGAGGAAGAGACAGCCAGCCTTCAGTGGGTGCTCGCTTTCTGTGTCCTCTATCACATAATTGCATTTCTGACCTTATCTCATTTAATGTTTTTAACTCGTTTTTTAAATAGGTGAATGATATAGTAATGCATCTTGCATGTATTAAGGTCCAATTATGAACAGGCCATGTTCAATTGCTTTCAAAATTATCTTCTCAATGAGTTCTCACAATAAAGCTTTGAACTATTGATCTTTATTTTACAAATGAGGAAATTAAAGCTCAGCAAAATCAACATCACATGGTCAATAAGTGGCAGAGGTGATTTGGGGCCTTTTTATTAGTACCTCGACTTCAAAACTCTGTTTCCTATCACATGAAGGATGGAGATGGAGCTAAATAATGTGGATGACTCAGTTAATTCTCTGGAGGCTACCAGGATAACCCATATGATATTTTCTTCTGCAAATCTCTATTTGTCTTCTTTGCCTATAAAAAGTAGTAGTAGATCAACCTTTGTTAAAATAGGTTATTGATTTTATTTCTTTTTGTGAATTGATATTTATCGTGAAATTTATTTGAAATAATTTGGATAATACATGAAAGCATGAAAAAGAACATAAAAGTTATCCGAATCCCACTATCTCCAAATAACCACTGTGTACATTTTAGTAATCCATCTTTCTAGGTTTTAGTTTTTCTATGTAAATGAATGCACACGATTACACTTATACAGCTCACATTCTCTAATTACCTGCTCATTTTACTTGACAATTGCTTATAATGATTTCCTGTCATTACTTTTTTCCTAAATCTTCAGTCTGATAACCAGCTAGTATTCCATTTAATTAATATGTCATAATTTATTTCACTGGTTTTATTGTTCTGAACCTTTCTTTTTCCATTGATTTTTGACTGTCACATACAAAGCTGCATTGATCATACACACTGATGTTTCTTACGTGCTTAATAACGTTGTTAGGAATGGGATTTTATGGTCAAAATACACTGTGGGAGTGGATGCATGTATATTATCATACTGCCTTCCAAAAGGATGTATCTCACATTCTCATCAATATTTTGTAAGAGCGGCCATCCCCACCCCTCCATTGCTACAATTATTTTTAAAAATTATTTTTTAAATTATTTTTATTTTATTTTTAAAAAATTAGTTAAAATAAACCAAAAGTAAGTATCACCTCAAATAGGAACTTATCCTTAATTCAATTAGAGCCATGTTAACATTGAATTATGTGGGGGATAGGGAAACAGTTTGGTTTTTCTGTCACTTTCACCCAATATCAATGGGACTTGGAAAATGATGCCACCTTGCTTATTCTTATCCTACAGTTAAAACTGCCTGTTAAGACTTGTCCCCTCCTCATACCCTGAGAGAAGTTTGATCTCTGCCATCAAGATGTGACAGCATGCTGTCCAGCTGAAACCTTTTTTTTGCCTCAGTATGGACTTCCTGGAATCTAGGCCTTTTAGGACACTGTGATAAACGTTTGATCAGTTTAAAAGAAGAGGCAGAAAAATCCCTAAATATCTGAACTATGCCAGCAAACTCTCTGAAGTGGCTTTAGTGTACCTATTTTTAAAAATCAATTTTTGTACCTAGCACTTTGATGTTATTTTCCAAATTCCTTTTGCTATGATCAAAATCAATGTTGAGTGAAGTACTTTGCTGGGCTACAGGACTCTTCCATGAGGCCTTTGGCTGGCAATAAATAGGGTAGAGGGAAAGAAAAGTGTAGTTAGGGTCTAAAAGTTCGAAGGGAACCTGAATGTTACCTGACCCAATCTCTCTCCCAATCTTGGACCTGAGAACAAAAGACTGCATTCTATTTCCTCTGGCAAAGAGTTCAGCATAATGCTTGTATTTATACCATGCAATTGCAAGCATCCTACTTGCATTATCTCACATGTTCTCACATAATAATGGCCTGAAAAGATCATCTATTATCATTGCCATTTTTCAGATGAGAAAAGGGAGACATAGACAGATTATTTTGCCTAAAACCATATAGCAAGTAATTGCCAGAACCCAGATGCAAACCCAAGGAGCTTTATTCTAGAGCTCACACCCCTCTCACACTGCTGTTTGCCTTGATGATGGAAAGTAGCTATGCTTTGAGCCAGCCAGGAAAACTCAAGTTTGATCCCGGTTCATTCTCCACTTCTCTGATCTGCTCTCCCGGCTGTGCTATATTTTAGGATATATTGGTTGGCACTGTGGTACAGGGAGAGAGGATGGAGTTCAGTCCATCTAAGCCTTGTCTCCTCTACTTCCTCACCATGCTCCTTTGGGCAAATTTCACAGCCTCTCTGAAGCCTTGTTTTCCTCATCTGCATAGTTAGAATCACAATAACCACAGCACTATTTAGTTGTGAGTTTGTAATAATAATTTAGAAAAGTACCAAACAAACAGATGTTTTATTCATCTTTTTTTCCCTTTGTTTTGAGAGATAGTACCTCAAATATCCATGGCTCAACTTGATCTTATTGTCTCTTGACTCAACATTCTCAATTCTATTGTTTTTAAAATATTAATAATAACAAAAATAATAATAAATGTCTAACTTCACATCAGCTTTACATAAATCATCCTGGCCCATCATCATCTATAATTCTCACTACAATCCTGTGAGAACAGCAGTGACTTTATTATCACCCTTATTTTACAGAGGAGGAAATGGAAGCTTGGGAAGTTGGGGGGACCTGACCAAAGTTATGGCAAGTCCACACGAGTGAATCTGTGTCTTGAAAACAGGTCATCCGACATTGGGGAACAAATTTTTTCCACCACAGCGTAATTTCTTTCATTTCTCACATGATATATTTTCCACACTTTCTCTTGCTACTCTGGTTTTTTCCTTTTAGGTCATGGTCATTGTCAATAACTTCTTGGAGGTTGGTAGAACTGAGTTCAGCATTTCAAATGTGACCCGCCCCACACCACATATTTTAATGTCCACTCATTCTAGGATGCCTGGAAGAATGGGTTTCACTCTAGGCTCTGTTTCCGATTTGTTGCGTGATATTGGTCAAACTGCTTTACCACTCTAGTCCTTGGTTCCTTCATTTTCAAAAGAAGGGATTGAACAATGTCATATATATTGTTGGCCTTCAATAAATTTTGCTAGAATAAAGGAATGAGTTGATGAATCATAAATTAATCATTAAACTGGATAATTTCTTAATTCTTTATATCTTTGATTTTATATTAAGAGTAGCATTTAATAATTAGTTAGCATGGTTCCATCTATATGATTGACTTAATTTCTTTAGCAACACCAAAAATTGAGCCAAGATTCTAACTGTTCGGTGGTAAGCCTCTTTCCTTCTTGGCTTTATGTTTTTATGCAGAAGGTCCCCCATTACAGCAACATCTTGGCCTCTTTGTTTACCACCACCCTCAGAGAAGAAAGAGTAATTTAATTGACTAGTGAATTGCTCAGTTCATTCTGGTTCTTCTTTTTGGGATGTTCCTGTTTGTAAAGAGGAATCACCTAGTCTATTTTCTCCATTGTGCACCAATTTAGTGGGGGCTGACTTTATATGCCCAAACAGGGAAACAGTGATTTGGAGTTAAGTTTAATTCAGAGTGTTAGTAAGCCCATTGGCTCTATATTTAAATCATATTAATAACTATTAATAGCTTTTATCATAGTGAAGCTGATATTTGATTTTTATTTCTCCAAACTTCAGTTATCAGTTGGCTCCATAATTAGAAAAGAGTGAGATATTATTTATTGACTACCAATATCTGTCATTTGGTGAAAGCAAATAATTTTAAACACAGATAAGAAATAATATTTAAGGGTAAAATAAAAGGTAGAGGATAGAGGATTTGCTGGTCAGGAGTATCGGGGGAACCTGCCCCCAATATTCCAACATAGGTTCTATTTTCCCTAAGTGTCGGCTGATCTGAGAAATAAAAAGAAAGAGTACAAAGAGAGGAATTTTATAGCTGGGCCGCCGAGGGTGACATCACATATTGGTAGGTCCGTGATGTCCACCTGAGCTGCAAAAACCAGCGAATTTTTATTAGAGATTTCAAAAGGGGAGGGGGTGTATGAACAGGGAGTAGGTCACAAAGATCACATGCTTCAAAGGGCAAAAAGGAGAACAAAGATCACATGCTTCTGAGGCCAACAAAGGCTACAAGGCAAAGGGCAAAGCAAAGATCACAAGACAAAGGGCAAAATCAAAAACTCCTGATAAGTTTCTATGTTCAGTTCATCGGTGCACTTATTGTCTTGATAAATATCTTAACAGAAAACAGGGTTTGAGAGCAGAGAACCGGTCTGACAACAAATTTACCAGGGCTGGGTTTCCCAATCCTAGTAAACCTGAGGGTACTGTAGGAGACCAGGGCGTATCTCAGTCCTTATCTCAACTGAATAGGACAGACACTCCCAGAGCAGCTGTTTATAGACCTCCCCCCAGGAATGCAATTCTTTTCCGATTATATTCCTTGCTAGGAAAAGAATTTAGCAATATCTCTCCTACTTGCATGTCTGTTTATAGCCCCTCTGCAAGCAGAAAAATATGGCTCTTTTTGACCGACCCCTTAGGCAGTCAGACCTTGTGGTTGTCTTCCCTTGTTCCCTAAAATGGCTGTTATTCTGTTCATTTTCAAGGTGCACTGATTTCATATTGTTCAAACACACATGTTTTACAATCAATTTGTACAGTTAACACAATCATCACAGGGTCCTGAGGTGATGTACATCCTCAGCTTATGAAGATAATAGGATTAAGAGATTAAAGTAAGACAGGTGTAAGAAATTATAAGAGTATTATTAGGGAAGTGATAAGTGTCCATGAAATCTTCACAATTTATGTTTCCTCTGCCACGGCTCCAGCCAATCCCTCCTTTCGGGGTCCCTGACTTCTGGCAACACAGGAGCGTGGCGTTGGACCCAAAGCTTTGGCTTGTGGTATCCATGGGGGAACTTAACTAGTTTGTAGTGATCTGTGTTGTACCATGGGACTGGTTTTGGTTTTACAGTTGTGTACTTGGTCCTTCTGGAGGCTTTGTCTACAAATAAGTAGGTTTTATTATACAAGCAAGGTGGAATTTTAATAAGCATACACCGTAGGAATATGATGGCCATTTAGATCTTCATTTTTGGGCTGTTGTAAGTGGACCTTAAAGCATTCAGATGTGACTTGCCTTAGTATTTCAGGCAAGGTTGAGACAGAGATTAGGACCTTTTGGTCATGATGGGTGGTACAAAATGTCTGCTTTTCCCGAGATCCTCAGCCAAGAGTCAGATCTGCAACTGGGACTTCAAAACTATAAAGCTAGCTATGTTCCACTTGTACTGCAGAGCCCTAATGTGTAAAGTTCTTGCTTTAAACTGTTATTGTCAGGCCTAGGCAGGCAGCCTTAAACTTGTGGCTCTAAATTCCCTTTGCTACACCAAAGACTAAAGGAAGAACCTGAAGGTCCTAACTTCTTACAAATATGAGCTTGTCTGCCGGTTCCTGATAGTCACATACCACTGCATGATGTCAAGTTGGCATAGAGTTTGTTCATTTTGAAGCATCTGACTATAACTTTAGTTTCCCAAGACAAAATGATTTTGTGTACAGAATGGTGGTATATTTTATCAGCAAACAAAATAGAGATCTTCACTGTAAAAAAGAATAAACTATTTTCTTAGAGATAATTATTGAAAATCCAGAGGTTAATCAGGTAACTCAAAAGGCTGCCTGTGCCTCAAATATTTACCACAAAGGGATTATGTAGAAAATCAAGGAAGAACTAGAATATATTGACTAGTATGCGTTAGTCTTATTGTCTGGACAATAGCAATAGAAAAATGGAAATTAAGTATAGGAAGAGAGTGTTAAAGCAGAAACAAAAAAGAGATTACCCTAGAAGAAATGTTGACATCTTAGAAAAATAATAAGGCAGATATAAAAGGAAAATTTGATGTTAAGGACTATGATAAGCAGATATAAAATTAAAAGTAATTGCATCTTGGTATAATTGCTGTAAAAGAGGGCCTTAGAATATTTTGGTTGTTATTAGATCAGAAAACATGACAGTTGTACAATGAAATATAATAAAGGAAAAGAGGAAAGATCTTGGAAATTAGACTGGAATTCACATGCCAGGGTGCTGGCACTCACTAAGCAGTGACCATATAAAGAATCCCTTGAAGACTGGGAGAGACATGTGAGTGATCCAGAAAGTCTGGACAGGCAAGGGAAGTCATCAGAACATATGCAAAAGAACTTCTGGATTGACTTCACAGTGACATAGATGTTATAGGTGAAGTAGCAGCTTTTACATTTAATCTAATTTTGGGTTTATGATTCTAAGGCTACCATCCAGAGATAACTCTTCACAGTTAAATGATTAGATTAATTACATGATAGCACAATCTTCCTTTTGATTAACTCAGTGTCAATGGATGAATAATTTTAATTAGATCTTCAGAATTCCTTTTGCCATATAATGTAGCATAATCCCCAATGTGATAGCTTATCCTATTCACAGTCCCAGGGATTAGGGTAGGATATCTTAGGGACTATTTTGGGATTCTTTCTACCACAACACATAGGGAGTCTAAGCAAAATAATGATGATTAAGTCCAGCCTACATTAGATGTAGTTGGATGGAAAATTATCTCCTGGATTGGATGCTTCAACTCAAGAAATAACAATGGACAAGACTTATTGAAATGGGAGAGGCTTTTGGCACACCAAGAAATTATTAATTTTACATATCACATTGTGGGAAACATCCTATAAGATAAAATTAAGAGTATAATACTGGACAAATAAATATCTTGACCAAAAAAGCAGAGAAGGGAAAGAAGAAAGGCATTTAATTACAGAAAATAGTAGAACTCTATCTGTTAGAGAAGTTAGAGAAGGAAAGATGCCAAAGAAGCAGATTGAATAGTTAGAAATTCAGTTAAGTGTTCCTGTGAGACTTAGCAGAACAGAGGAAAAAGAAACATTGAAGGCATAGTTTACTGCAACAAAATAGGATGTAGCAGAAAGAACTTCTACTCAAGACCAGGATCATTTAAAAGGAACAAAGACAATGTCATGAGGAGCTCATGGAAGAAGAAGTGATCCTCACCAGGACCCTGGAGCAAACATTTCTGAAGCATCAATAGCAGCCTTAGTTCTAGAATATACTGAGTGACTTTAACAGAAAAAAATGTTTGGATGAGGAGAAGTCTAGAAGGCAGATTTTTTTTATGACCCAAGGAATTTCATTGCAAGAAGGAACAGCAGCATCTCAGAAATGAACATGCTTGCTCACAAAGGTAATATGAAGGCTGTGGTACTGACATTGTCCTGGGTGCCAGGAATGTTGAGCTCAACATGATCAAGAGGGTTAAGAGGTTTTGAATTAACAGGGGCTTCCACAGATGGGTATGTCCTTGCTTTTGTGAAAGGCAGGAGTTTCATAGATGCAGCCCTTTAAGAAAGTAGATTAGGCCAAAGCAGGCAGATCATGAGGTCAGGAGATCGAGATCATCCTGGCTAACACAGTGGAACCCCATCTCTACTAAAAATATAAAAAAATTAGCCGGGCATGGTGGCATGTGCCTGTAGTCCCAGCTACTCGGGAGGGAGGCTGAGGCAGGAGAATCGCTTGAACCCAAGATGTGGAGCTTGCAGTGAGCCGAGATAAAGCCACTGCACTCCAGCCTGGGTGACAGAGTGAGACTCCGCCTCAAAAAAAGAAAAAAAAAGGAAAGTAGATTAGTGAGACATTTTCCCCCATCAGGTATGGTAAATACACCATTAATACTTGATGGTAGATTTCTCCTAAATAAGTTTCAGCTCAAGTCTATAGACTCTTAATAGCTTAAATAGACTGACCAGCATTCTAGTCTTGAGCATCCGCAATGCTCACAGCTTCAGATACTTCTGAGTTTCTGCTATTCCCTGGGGCAATTAAGTAAAGTACCAGAATAACATTTTACTTGGGTTAAGTGATTTGGAGACTGAGACTTTATGCTTTCTAATTTTCTGGTCATGAAGTAAGTGCCAAAATAATATTTTTAGCCCTATTAATTCTTTGGATTCTTTAAAAAGGGGAGTTCATGAGCGATTTGAAATTGGACTTATACAAATCTGAGACCCTATCAGAAAGATATTTGTTATAGTATGGCAGCCCAGGTTATAGAAGTGAAGGGATCAAGAATCCTTCTAGGCTGGACATGGTGGCTTACACCTGTAACATCTCTACATTTCCAATATTTGAGAGCTGGAGCACCATTTAGGTTGTCATTTGATCTCATTGCAGAACCTCTGATGAGCTTTTTTGGACAAAGTGGCAGGGCATAATTTGGTAGAATAAAACATAAATTTCTAGTATTAGGTTCAGCATGGCCTTGGAGTTAATTTAACTTATATCTATCTGGCATACTGTAGGGCTGTCTGACTCATTCTGGGGGAAAAATATTCAGTTTACCAGAAGGATACCATGAGGTATAATGGTGAATACTGAAGGAGTGACTTCATGAAAAGGGAGGCAGGAATGATTTGATAGATTGCTGATCTTCTGTTATAAAGGGTTGACTTACAACCCCTTATAAGATATAACCCCTTGGAAGATCCTGGGTTGATGACTGAGCTGTATAATTAAAAAATGTTAATTTTCTATCAATTATGAAAATGTTAGGGAATTCAAATGTTAGGGAGAGTTCTTTCTCCTGGTCTCATGTTTTCTGTGAAAGGATCTCCTTTAGAATGATGTCCCTGGCCTCTTGCCCCAACTTTTTTATACTCTGCATCTCCACTTCAACCAGAAGAGGACTGACCTATCTTATTGGTGGGTTTGGAAAAAGGAACACAGCAGGAATGGCTTCCCTTACTCTGGGTTTCCTTTGGGATCTGTCTGTCTGCAAAGGGAAGCTTTCTGACCTGCTCTCTCTACCTCAGTGGAGCATCTTTCACCCCTTACAAGGAAAGTCTGCAGTTTTAGGGGCTAAGTTCATTTCAAAGAAGTGTTACTAAGCCAGTTTGAGTGCTCATCACACAAAGTTTTAGTCTATGATACAGCTAACATAATTGTCTTCATGTCTCACCTCCCGATCCTTCTCAGTTTGTTTCAATGCATTACCTGAAACCTAATGAGTATAAAAGAAGTGGGGGTCTGGATTCTAAATCTAGCCCCACCACTGGTATGCTGCTGCCTGCTGGGAAGATTACATCTATTCCCTTCATCTGAGACATCTCAGATATATAATGAAAGGATTGGACAAGATAATCTTTAAACTTTCTTTTAGCTTTGCCATGCTGTGGCATGAATGGGAGACCTTCAGAAGGGAGTTCATGTTTGCAGTCTGTATTGCATATTGATTAACTGCCTTTTAATATCATAATTGTTAATCATTTATTATGGCCAGATTTGGGGAAATGGGTTCCCAAACAGTGGTGTCATATATGGGGTCAACTATTCATTGCTATTAGGGTCCACCCATCTGTTATTGGTGACATTGAAAATCAAACAGAGCCTTTTTTGGTCTCCCTGCCTTCTTGTGTTTAGATAGTTCTGATAATTAAGATTCTGATAATCTAGACATTTTTCTCAGAGAAAGAATGAAAACCCTGCCAAAACCTCCAAGTGGGCCGTGTTTGAATTTGGCTGTATTTAAGAAGTATGTCTACAAGTTTGAATTATCTCTTTTCCTGAAGAATTATTTTAGGGCTGATATTCCTGCCTCCCACCCTCATGATTTTGTGTTTTTCTCTCTTTCTCTTTCAGCCATACTGTCTTTCTTAGACTTTAATCTTATTTATGTTTCCAATCTCCATAGTACCTGGATGCCTTGGCAATCAGCTTTTAATTTTAGTATGAAGCAGAGTAAGAGAAGCAGATGAAATATCATTGCTAAATACATATTGGGCTTCTCTTTGTCATTTTGAAATATTTTGGAATGTTAGAAGTTGAAAAAAGAGCCAGGATTTTGAAGATTTGTTTTGTGTGTGTAGTTTTTCTATGGGATGCAATCTGTCATATCCACATAGACATGATGATGTGAAAAGAGAAGAATGGATCACCTTGAGATGGCACAGTGGAAGGAAAAGTCTGTGTTTTGAGATCCACTTCTGTAGTTCTTTTGTATGACTACCTCTGGTAATAGTATTTCTGATAGTTGACTGAATACCTAGCAATGATGATATTTTAAAAATTTTAATATTGAGGTTTCATTGTGTGCAAAGGACATTCACACAAGGCAACATGTAGTAGCTCTTCCCTGAGACCAGCGACGTCCCAGAGAGGGATGTTCTATCGGTCTGAGTCTGAGTCCTGCAGTGAAGAGAATGGGAGAGGAGACACATTTGACCCATGTGGACAGATATGATGGGAGAGAAATAAACATCTATTGTTGTAAGCCTGCGAGTTTTGGAGGTTGGTTGTTACCATGGAATAATTTAGCAAAGCTGAGAGATAGTGGTGGCAGCACCATGGGACCATTCTGAAAGACAAACTGATAATACAAAACAAAGCACAGTGCAATGACAACAGAAGAAAAGATGATATAGACTCCACAACAAGACAATTCAATTAGAAACTCTAGAATCTCTGGTGGCAGGGTTCAGATATCAGGTATCTGTGTTTTAAAAAGCATCCCAGGAAATTCTGATGTACCACGATAGTGGTGAACTACTTATCTAGAGGAAAAGTAGAAATAAGTTTGCTTCTTTATCTATTTTCACTCAAAGACTTTGGAGGACTTATTTTAGTCGAAAAAGCCCCATGTTGTGACTAAGTCATTTTGCTAAAGGGAGAATGCTGGGTTAGGATTTGTGGTTCAAGATTTAGCTAGTATTATCTGGTCTTAGGCAATCATGTAGTTCCCTTAGTGTCTCAAAGGTTAAGAGCAGAGCAGGACTTGGCTTAATTCTTTCAATAGGTGTGTATTGTTGGTTGATTGCAAACTGTATGTCAGGCTCCGTGGTAAATGCAGAATTATTTCATTAGCAAAAGTTGCTAATGTGATAAGGGCTTCCAAAGAGTATTCACCCAAGCTGTGCAGAGATGCCGAGTGGGACATCTAACCCAATAGGTGGAAAGAAAGACTTTCTTGTCTATTTATAATCCTTACTTCTAGTATTGTCTTAGCATAGTCTTCTTGTCTCTTTGTTCCAAAGACACAATTGTCTGGGACAGTAAGAAAAACAAAGACACTAGCTTAGGAAAGACCATATAATTATATTAGTAAGTACCATTTATCATTGTCTTTAACTACTACAAGCTGAATTACTTCAGGGTAAGGGAGCACCATGTCTATGAGTTATTCTCAAACATTTCAGAAAAAAATAGATTTAATTATGTGGGAGGAGGGAAGAGAAGGAGAAGAGACAAGGAGAAAGCAAACATTAACATTGGGAGAATCTAGGTGAATGGCATATGAGACTTCTTTTATTCTTGAAACTCTTATGTAAATTTGAAAGTATGTCAAAATAAGAAAAAAGCTAAGAGGAAAAATTATGCTTTTCCTATACACAAAGATACTTTCTCTCTATTACTTTAGGAAAAGTCATACTTAGAATGGTAAGGCTTAAGATGGACGGAAGTGCAGTAGTAAGGAGTCTTATCCCTAGGTTGGGATCAGGATACATAGATCTGGTTTAAGATATCCTGAGTTTCTATGCAAGATGATACTTGTCTAGATTTTATTCAACAGACCAAGGGCACTGGGCTTGTTGGGAAAGGAGGATGATAGGGATGATTTTCTGATTCCGTGTTCCCTATTTATTTGCATGGTCCTACCACCATCTCGTTAGCCAAACTATACCCTTGGAATAATCTCTAACTCTTCCTCCACTCTATAAGTTACTAGTTCCTGTAATTTCTCCCTCTGAAGTCTTTTGGGTCCTCCTCCACTTGCCTCACCACTCCATTCCCCAAGCCTGCAAATATAACACTCTCCTACCAGTACATCCACCATTGAGCTTGCCCTCATTCCATTCAGGTCCCATGTGCAGCCAAGGCGACCTTTCTAACATACACAGCTCTCAAACACCTCTACTCATGCCATTTCTCAAAGCACCAATGGCTTCTTAAGGCCTATGGAATAAAATACAGAGGCTGCAACTTTCCATTGTATGCCATGATGTGGCTCCAAAATTCTTTTTTATTCTTCCTACTACTAACACCTTTATGCACATAGCTTCAGCACCACTACTTTCTCTCTATCATTTATGTTTGTTTGATCTGAAATTTTGTCTGTTTGGCACTCATGCATGCCCTCACTCTTTTGTTCATAGATATTTACTGAGCACCTACTATGCACTGTCTGTTGGGGATGCAGTGGTAAATGAAGTTGATCCAATCCTTCCCTTCTCTGCATCTACAGGCTAATGAGAAAGAGGCATACTTTAAGTTAAAAGAAAAATATATGTATTTATGCATGTTATAATTACAAAGAGTTACAAAATAGAAATATACATGGGGACTCTACTATGTATATAGTAGAGGAATATCTACTATATCTACTATATTAGGGGCATATCATTAGGATGTTCCCCTAAAATTCTCCTACCCTCTAATATATCCATATTTTTTCCACTGTTTTTCAAGATCCAAAGTTTACCTCTTTAAATAGATCTTGCCTTAAGACTGATGTATCTTCTTCCTCTGAATGACAATAGTGCTCCAAATGAACATTCCCTATATACTAGATCAATAGTTACATATTATTATTCCAGAGCCTGAATGACTGTAGGTCAACAGTTACATATTATTATTCCTAAACCTCAACGAGGCTAGGTCAACAGTTACGTATTATTTGTTGTTTTAATCCTTGTTTTACCTCCATTTCTAATCTCTGATGTCCATGACTTTGCATTTCCTGTTTTTTGTTCTCTTTATTGCCTCAGGGCCAATCATAGAACTTTCCTTGTAATAAAGAATTCTGTGTACAAAATATTTATCAAATGAATAAATAAATGAACTCATTTATAACACATAGAAATATATTGTACAGTATGCCGTCTGTAATAACGTATGAGCTGATTTTATTAATACAATCTTTATTAGATCAAGAAAAATAATTGCTGATTTTTAATATAATCACTGCAACTTCTGGCCTTGACTGCCAAAATCAAGATCTGTTTTAAGGGCCTTGGACAAAAAATGTTGAAAAATACTTTAGTATAAAAGTAAATAATATACATAGAATATTGAATAATAAATAATATACCTGAATAAATTTGGTAGAATAAAAATTTTGAGATACTAAGTGATCTTAGTATTTGATAGCAAAACAGGGTAACTATAGTCACTACAGACTATAGTACATTTAAAAACAATCAAAGAGTATAAATGTATTGTTTGTTACACAAAGGATAGATGCTTGAGGGGATGGATACCCCATTTTACATGCTGTGGTTATTATGCATCACATCTGTATCAAAACATCTCATGAACCCCATAAATATACACATATTCTGTGTACACACATAAGTTATAATAAAAAAATTAAAAATGAAATATTAAGTGATCTTTGTCTATTTTACCATTTCTCCTTATGTCCTTTCTTCTCTCCCTGTTGGAGTAGAGCTGTATCTAGCTATCCTTACCTTTCTCTGTTCATTGCCTCAGAGAAGGAACATGACAGGAAGAATGTAGATAACAAAAATAAGATAGGCTTTTCTTGGCTTTGGAGTCATAAACATTAGGATCTTTGGGAAGCAGAAAGTACTGTAGACATATACTAAATCTGAGAGAAAACTGAATGATTAGGGCAAGGATACTCTGTCTTTTGTACTCCGACTCCCACTCTCAGAATGATTTCTCTGATGAGAGGAATAAATTTTAAGAGGAAGCAATAGAGTTTAGTTAGACCTTGATGAGTTCCTGTAAAAGGAAACTTTATCTTACGCTTCCTGGACTAAGCCAGGTGAGGCACACAAGCCCCAGATGGATTCCTAGGTAGAGGCTGAAGGAGGTGGCAGGTCTCCACCAGGATGGTAGGATGACAAGTTTTAGCTGATACAGTGTCAGTCAGCTTTGCAGATTCTCATGTCCTGAACTGGCACGGACGGGGTCAACAGGATTCTTGGGTGTTCAAGATTGACCCAGGAGTATATAGAAGAGGCTTATGGTCAATGATGCTGACCTGTCTGAACCAATGACCAAAGGCCATGTGAGAGAATGACAGCACAGTAGATGACACTGATGAGTTAATGGCGAGGACAAGGTGATCTTCAACACACATTGTGTCACAATGTACACTCTTTAGAACTTTGATGATGGAACTGCACACTTCCCAAATGCTTACATAATTTCCTTTCCTGTGTTGTTTGGGGTGACTGTCTTGCAGGTACAATTTTTTCTTGTTTAGCAAGCAATAAATGCAGCTTTTTTGTTTCAGATCTTGATGGCCTCTCTCTTCCTTTGACTACATTGAATCATATAAAAATTTTTAAAAATATTGCATATATGAGTTTGTAGATTTAGTATTGCACCTCCTAGGTGTGTATAATACCAGCTTTCAAAAGCTCACAATCTATTTTCAGATGTTGGCTGCTGGACTAAACAATTTTTGTAACACTGCATATAATGTGAGAAATGCAAAAATAAGCTGAGAAGCTCATTTGAAAGAGCTCAATGAATGTCATTCCTTTTATTTCACAGATGCATAAATGAAGTTTGACAGAAGTTATGGAAAAGCTCACATAGTTGTATGGAGAAGTGAGAGGAATACCCTGATCTCATGTCTCCCATATTGGGGCTCTGTGCTGCATGCCTTGATTCTGATTCTGAATGAGCTGCAGAGGTGTATGCGGGGGGTACTCCTCTTTCTTCTACAGTAGGCCAGCGATTGTCAAACTTTAGGGTAAATCACAATCATCCCCTGAAGGGCTTGATACAACACTCTTGCTGGCCCAAACTACACAATTTATGATTCTCTAGGTTTGGAGTAAAGTCTAAGAATATGCATTTCTAGCAAGCTCTCAATTGAGGTTGACTCTGCTGGCCCAGGGACAACACTTTAAGAACCACTGTTCTGGTTGTTCTCCTGATGAACAGGATTGAGTTAGAATTGAATGTGAGACAGAGGAAGAGAAAGTAAACTAATAGACAGAGGGGTGGAAATGACATTTCCAGAGCTTCCAGACCCTTCCTTGTGGATTTGGGCACAGAGGAAGAGGCAGCAAGGTACATATTTCTCTCTTCCACATCAGTAGAGTAAATCATATTCTTAAATCTCAAATTCAGCTACATTTTGGAATAAGTAAAATCATACTGGAGGGGAAAGCATATTTTACTATCCTGGATAATCTGTTGCTGTGATTAGCACAGAACATGGCTCATGGGCCCAAAGACCTGGGTTTGAATTTTCATTCCAATGTCTATATGATCTCATTTATGTTTCCAGACTTCTATGGACTTTGTTGCTACACATAAGAGATGAAGGGTGGGGAGAGGATGGGATGATAGCCCTCTCAACAGCTCTGTGAAGCTGCTATAGGGTTTCCTTTTGAGGTGATTAAAATATTCTGGAACAAGCTAGAGATGATGACTGCATAACATTGTGAATGCGTAAAATATCATGAAATTGAACATTTTCAAATGGTTAATTTTATGTTATGTAAATTTTACCTCAATTTTATAAATATATCTATTGCTGTGAGTGTCCACTCCACAGAAAATAATCTGATGACTGTTAGTGTATTTCCCGGTTTTGCCCCCATCAATCTTGATTGGCTTCATCCTAAGTGGTCATTTGGTGCTTCTAGACTCTAAGCATAAATATTATTCCACCACTATCAGTACAGCTTTTTATCCATTCTTATTTCAGGTTGCCTACACTGGTGGCTGTGATAGGGCCGCTTGAAAATTTAAATAATAATAAAAAATATACTTTAAAGCAGCACATAATTTTCCACTCTATATGTTATACAGGATTTAGCTCAGAGGAAGAGAGAGATAAGAACCTAGTGATTATTGAGCACCTAGTATGTACTGGGTGCTTTTACAAATGTCATTTCATTTAATCCTCCTAATGACCCTGAGTGGCAGATCATCTTATCCCACTTTTGGACTGATGTCAACTGAGACTCAGAGAGATTAAGAAATCCATTAAGAGTCAATAGACACTAAACTGGAATTAAAGAGTTTTAAGCCCACGTTCTTTGCATCATATGCTACTCTCTTGAGCTGATGAGATTTCAGGTGAGAGGTTGGATACTGATGGACTTAGCAGAGGAGCAGATTTTGAAGAGGTGGACATGGGGGCAGAGGGCATTCCAAGCAGCAGATGGAAAGCATAGAGGTAGAGGGAGAGGGTTTGGTGATGTATGTAAGGCAATCTCTGTAAAGTGGAGATCTCTTTGCAGGGACATGAAGAAGACAATAGCTTAAAACAAAATTATGGACTAACTTGAATGGCAGAGTGTACTGGCTCCTTTGGATCAGCATGGCAACATCTGACTGGCAGTCTTTCCTGGGCTCCCAACAGTGCTCTTGGTAAAGAATATAAGTCCATTAACCTAGTTCACCAGGACAGCCAGAATTGGGCTCCCGCTCCCCATTGTGGTCTCCTTTCCCATCGTTCTCCTCCTCACTCCCTGCTCCCTAGAGTGGGTTCGCTTCTTTTCAGTTTCAGGAACCCTCCAGGTCATTTCTCAGCTAGGGTTTTTGCATATTCTTTTCCCTCTGCTTGGAGCTTCCTTCTCTAATTCTCTCTTTCCTCCTTCACATCTCTCCACTAAACACATTTCCTATCTTTTTTTTTTAATCCAATACCTATTATCATTCAAGTCACAGACAAAAATGTTACTTCTTTGTAAGGCGTTTCTGGATCTCTTGGTTGGATCGCTGCCACAGCTCACTAGGGATGCTTCTCATGCTTGCGAGAACATTTTGTTTCCGCTCACCACTCTGGATTTTAAGGCCCCAGGAAGCTGCAATTGGGCCTACCCTGTTCACCACTACATCTAAAGTTCTAACACGGTGCTCCAGAATAAAGTAGATGACGATAAGCTATTTACTGAATAATTTCTAATGAACGTAGGTGTTTGCTAAAAACATAAACCTAGGTAAAGGGACGTTTCATTCTAGCCACACTCAGGCATCTCTTTACCCTCTTCTTAGTCTTCCCCATGGAAGAAAGAGTGACTTGAACGTGGGGTAAGAAAGGGCACATATGCATGGCTCAGCCTTCTTCTTAAGAGCTGTCCTTCTCACAAAGCACACAAATTATTGCTCTGTTTTTCCTCTGCTCTGCATTTTAAATGGATGTGCCCACCATGGGAGACCTGGGGTTGGTGTTCAGAATTAGGAAAACTTGTCTTGCTGAAATGGGAAAAGTTCCTTATCCCCCTCACAGGGCATGTGATGGGGGTATGGCTCGCTTCTTTGGTGTCCCGCTGCTCAAACCTCTACAGGGAGCATACAGATGGGCAGGCTGTGGAACTCCGACCTCATGGCAGTGTCTAGAGGTGAATGTTTACAGCTCCTGAGGCCCTGTGGGCATGTGTTACAGGGTGCTCTTTTAGTTAAGCCATCTGTAGGTGGCTTGTGTTAGCTCAATTAGACCCCTGCCTTATCTCAAGGACAGGGGGCTTTCTGTATCCCAGGGTTTCTCGCCTTCGTGTACTGGAAGAATCGGATCACATGCGGGCCTGGAGAATGAGTGCAAGGTTTTACTGAGTGGAAGTAGCTCTTAGCAGATGGGGGAGCCAGAAGGGAGATGTCTTTACCCCAGAGTTGGGCCACTCAGCGACCCGGGCTCTCCGCTGACCACCCTGGTCAAACTCCACCTCGTTCCACAGGTGGATGGCCTGCCAACCTGCCAGTGTCTATTGGTGTGCTTTTATGCCTTGGCATTCCTCTCCACATCCAGCTGCTTGGGTCTTCTTCCGCAGATGTGTTCCTCTCGATGTCCAACCACTTGTGTCTCTGGGGTTTTTATAGGCACAGGATCGGGGCTTGGCAGGCCAGGGCGGTCTTGGGAAATGCAACATTTGGGCAGGGAAACAGAAATGCCTGTCCTCACCTAGGTCTGTGGGCACAGGTCTGGGGGTGGAGCCCTAACCTGGACCACATTCTCCTCTACCCAGCACTTCCCTGCCCCTCCTCCATATCATTGCCATCTACCTTAGCCACTTTCTCAATTCAAATTTTATCAGTAATAAAGCTGCCTTCAATCTCTGTCTTACTCTTTTTTAAATGTTTTAACTGGTTAAAAACACAAATAGAGAGGAGTAGAGATGATTTGTTAGACCCCCTCCAATCTCAAGAGAAGGTATGAGCTTCTTATTTATTAAAGATAGTGTGTATATTTTAAAATGTTAGAAGCAGTGCTGTAGTTAACATGGGACTTTTGAAAACTATTGTGCAAGGAACTAACATGATTGGATTCAGCAATCTAGCAAACATTTGTTGATTATCTGCTCAGTACAAAGGGCTGCACTTGACACTAGTAGGGAGAGGAATACAGAGATGAATAGGAGCTATTTCAGGCCTGCTGAGAGCTCACAGTCTATCAGCAAAGACAGACACATACATAAATAACTCTAATTCAAAAGCAGACTGTGATAAATGCTATTGTGGGGGAGTAAACAACATCCTATGGAGTTTAGGGGAGGGAGAAACTAACCGAAAATGAGGATCTTAAGAGAGCTTATAGGAGAGGAGAAATTTGACCTGGGCTTTGAAGAATCCATTTCCGCTAGGGCCTAGATGAAGGAAGCAGTGGTGGCGGGGGGGTTCAGAGGGACCCTTGGACTCTAATCTCTGGTACAGAACAAGAAAAGGCTTTGGAATGTGGTCAGTACAGGATCATGTCCAGATTAAGGGTGCTAGGGTAAGGAACTATTCCCTAAAGAGACTCTATCTTTTAAAAGATTAGCAGTTTATAATGAGATAAATTCATGGGCAAGTTGAAATAACCGGGTTGAAGAGTTTTCTGCCTTTGAAAATTATTTGAAGTTGTTTCTTACATAACCACAACACATTCCTTTCCTTCCCACCTCACCTAGAATAGATTTCTTTCTCAGTAGTCCCAAATTCTGTCCAACGCATAGATTTTTCTTCTGAATAATTGATATAAGTAGGGCTGCATTTGAAATTACAAGCAGATTTATTATTTTGAACTCCACATTATCAAAATGGGAAAGGAATATTTTTTTGGCTCACCATCACCCATGACTCCTCTCACATGTACCAGGGTATAAAAGACAGGCCAAGCATGGGACCTATAAGTGATCACAAGATTCAGGGCTCCAGCACACATTTTGTCCTGAATCACCTAGCTTAACTTATCCATCAGAGTGGACATTGGTTGTTTTTCACCTAACCAACAGCTTGTCTTTTTTCCTTTTAGCAGTGCCCAATTTTTATGATGGTGTATTTCTTCTTCCTGTTCACAGTGCTTAACTCAGGGATGGGGACAGGTTGTAAGTCATTCCGTTGAGAAACCATCCAGCATCTTGGTGCAATCATTGTAAAACAGGCACTATCTTCTCTGGGGTTGCTAAGCTGGTAGGATGGAAGCTTTGAGTTTGCTTGCACAAGCAGAAGACCAACTTAAGGAAACACAGCAGAAAGCAGAATCAACCTATAGAGAGAGAAAGATGTCCAAGGACGTCATCAGTACGTTTGTATTCAACCAAATGTGAAGCCAATATACCCATGGATTTTTTAAGTTACGTGAGCTAATGCCTTCCTTTTATGGCTCAAGCTGGTTTAAGTTAGGTCTCTACCAATTGTAGTAACTAAAACAGTCCTGATTAATTCACCCAGATGGTGCACCACATCTGAAAGACATCTTTCATGCCTTTTCATCTCATAATTTGCTACTCTTTCTTCATTTAATGATCCCACTTTTATCTTTCGATATGACTCTAGGTTGCTTTTGCTTGGCTACTTTCTCAACTTCCTTTTAAAACAAACCCTGACCCTGGGTCCTGGGAACCAGGGAGAGGGCTGCATGTGGGGTTGAGTTACCCTGTGAGCTACCAGATATAGATCCAAGGTACTGCTGACAGTCAGCATCTGGGCTTTTGGGGGACCATACTGAACTGGCAAGCCTGCAGAAGCATCAGACCCAAAGCCTTTGTATAGCACAGGCACAGGGAAAACAAAACAAAACAAACAAAAAAAACAAAGCGATCAGCTCCATTAATCCAGGATGGTGAGTCTGAGGATGGAGCCTGAGGGTTGAGGTCTGTTTAGTGAACAGAAAATAGAATGACTCAATAGAGTATTCTTGGAGGATATTTCAAGAGAGCTCCTGGAGTGGTAACGAACAGCCAATTTGTAGAGGGTTTTGAGAGCAAGGCTGAAGAGTTTAGAATTTATAAAAGAAATGGAACTTTATGACTATAATTCTAGAGGCAATGTGCAGGGGGCTGGTGACAAGAAAATCCACTAAAAAGCTCCTGTTCTGATGTGTCTGGCTTCAGTCTGGGTGCCTGGGAGAGAGCTAGCATCACCCCTGAGGGCAAGGTGGTCCATGAGGGAAGCTGGTTTTGCAGGGCAAAGGGAGGAGGTGTTAAGTTAGATTTCAGACACGTGGGATTTCATATGCCAGAGGGTGAAGATAATGTGGAACACACTGACTCAAAGATCCGAAGACAGAGTGGAGCTTATGATTAGAGTTAGGGGTCATTCCCATGGAAAGACAAGGCGAGGTTATATGTGTCACTAATTTTTCTGAGGGAAAATGATGTCGAGAAACTTTTCCACTTGATCCATTCTCCTGCATTGTGGAAGGAGACTGATAATTCATCTGACAGATAACGCATAAACTTTAAAAAAATATACAGTGATTTAGGGGGAAACAGAGGTGCATAGAATAGGATCTAATTGTCTGCATGGGAGATTCCCTTTTGGGAAGATATTCAGAGCTCTGCTCCAGCCCATTTTCACAGGAAAGCTGCTCTCTCCTCCGAAAGACCACACTCAAACTTAAGCCTTGGAAATAATTGGAAAAAATAATTTTAAAAGGCAACTACCGTACAGAAAACATCATTCACATTTTTATCTTTTATTTGCAACTTTGTGGCACAAAGCAAGAAACCATGGTTGACAGATTATATCAGTTTGTAAAGAATGTGTGGATCATTTACTGTTGGCAGATAAAGAAACATTATTGTAAAGAGACAGAAGAGACAGCAGATTTTAGTGTTTATTCATCATTAACCTTTCCCTCTCTTTTATACTGTATTCCATTGGTCATTAATGCCCACCAATACTTTCCAATGTCTGTTGAAGCAGTTTGCTAACTCCTATTTGTGGTGAACTTACTAGGTGCCAGACTACACCAGGAATTTAGAAGAGAGAGAATAAGAAATGCTTTCTATCTTCAGGTTGCTCAGAGATAAACAAGACAACAGTAAACAGGACTTGTTTGGTGGTTGTATGGTAAATCTGATGCTGTGCTAAAGGTAATAATGGAGTGATACTTTCAGTCTTGGTTGATGGAAAAGATTTATCCCAGGAAGTGATATTTCATATGTTATTTCTGATATGACATAAAATATGCTTAGGAATTTTCCAGTCAAAGAAACATACAGGAAGGACATCCCAAGTAGGGCATATTTGGAAAGTATTACTTTATTAATTAATTCATTCTACCAACACATTAAATACCTAAACATAGTGCTAGGCACTGGGGATACAGAAATAAATGAAATGTACACAAAGCAATGAATATTATTTTTAGAATCCATTTTCTACACCCCCAAGATATTGGTCTTAGGTATTTCTTTTTGTCTTTCTTGCCCTGTTTCTATTGATATTTCTTTAAAATAAATATAGATGATTCAAGGTTTTGTGATGGGGAAATTGAGCCCTTTATATCAGGGGCAGACCATATCACAATGAGGTCATTGTTTTGTATGGCATTGTATTCATATTTTTGAAATCTCCTTTTTTTTCTGTTCGGGGAATTAATGATCTCCCTTTCCCAGACAGCAGAACAAGCTGGGATAGTTGTTGTAACTTTGGATACCCAGAGCAATTAGAAGTCCTCCTTCTCAGCTGCCTGGAGACATATTCTGATTTCATTGCTGTCATGTATAATCCTGCCTTGGTCAAGATGAAGCCCTGTTTGAGTTGACAACTTATACCCTCTGCCCCATGTGGCAGTTGTAAGAATAGACCCATTGCTGCAGGGACTGCAATGCAAGTCACCTTTTTGTTTCTCAGATTTTGCTTTTCTTTTTCCAATTCCCTTTCTGCCCCACGCTGTGAGCCTTCAAGGTCGACAAATACAGTCAAGATTCTGGGAAACAGACATGCTCAGTACCATCTGCTGTCATGGACTAGCATCTTCCTGGTCCCCTTTCTTGTCTTCAGATAGCCAGAGTGAGTGAACCTGGGCAAGGACACAGTGTAAGGAAGTGCAGAACTCACCAGTTGCCTGCTTCTACAAGGGCAGAAACCAAGAGTCGGGCCAGATTTCAGAGAATTGATGAGATACTGTGGTGTTGTGTGGATGCAAGTCCCATGTGACTCTGTGGTAACCCAAAGGGGATATAAGTACCTCCTGTCCTTCTGTTGTCAACCTCACAGTATCTTCCTAGCACGGTGCCAGGTACAGATGTGTCTTCTGACTTTGACCTTCCTCTTACTGGTTCCATTATTCTGCCCATCCAGGAGGCTTCATATCCCTAAACAAAACTCTGATCAATTTTCGGGCCGTATTGCTTCATTCTTTGTTCTTCCTCTCCTGTCCAAACCTGTTTTCTCATCCCCACTCCCTCTACCAAGCTCAGTCGTGTCACCTCACACCAGGATTTTGTTGTCTATCGACCTTTATCAGGGGTGTCCAATCTTTTGACTTCTCTGAGCCACGTTGGAAAAAGAAGAATTGTCTTGGGCCACACATAAAATACATTAACACTAATGATAGCTGATGAGCTAAAAAGAAAAATCAAAAAAATCTCATCATGTTTTAAGAAAATTTATCTATTTGTTTTGGGCCACTTTCAAAACCATCTTGGGCTACCTGCGGCCTGTGAGCTGTGGGTTGGACAAGCTTGCTAGACGCTATCACCCAATCCACACTTCCCATGCCGCCAAGGTTTTGGTTCAACAGGGGTTATATCCATCACTTTCCTATTAAAAATAGCCAGTGGATCGCCACAAATGCCTAATCTTCAGGAGGAGATGTAGACCTTTTTTCATTTCTTTCTCTTATCCACCCAGGGCTTCTGACTCTACATGCTGTGCTTTCTCCCATGCCAGGGAAGGACTACCTTCTCTGTCCAAAGCTATTTGTCTATTTGCCTCTGTCCTGTCTTCATGGTGCCCTTGAAACCAGCCCCGAGAGACTGCCAGACCAAGTGCACTCAGTGCTAAGAAGCAGCTTCCCCCTCATCAGTCTGGCAGAGCCTGATCGCCTTCATGTGTCACATATCATTGTTCTAAGCCTCCTAATGTGACATTGATGCTACTGACATTTCCCTGGACTAAGATGCAGTTTTCTAATACATAGAGGAGCAAATCAGCTTGAAGTTAGAAACTAAATGGCTACTTTTAGGGGAACAAGTATTTATTAAGCCCCTACTGTGTGCCGGGCTATTGTACTTCTTTATTTCATTTAGTCTCTGAAGATTCATGTTTTGCATATTTGCTAAATGACTGTGGAATGCTCTTCTTCTAAAATTTTCTTAAGATTTAAAGGCAACATAGGACTAAGTAAATAACAGTCAAGATGATCTTAAAAAAAAACACTAGTTCACCACCTTCTACACTAATAGCCCTTTCAGCAAGCAGGAGTTTTAATTTTAGAGTTACTCGTAGGCCTTGTACTTCAGCGGAGTTATCTTAGCAGATGAACTCAAGCCTCATATGGAAAAGTGCAGGAGCAGTAGAAAGGTGGTAAATGTATGTATATATTCTTATGACAGACAGGCATGTGGGCTGCACTTCACCTTTTCTGGTGAGATATGTAAGTCCAACTGTAAGAGATATGCGTGCATAGATGGAATCTATTGAATGGTCAGATTTCATCCATGGAACAGATGGATAATGTCCATCCATTAGGCTATAGTATGTGTAATAATAGACGTGTCTGCAGGGATAATTAGTCTCCTTAACTGCTGAGTTGGATGCTAATTAAATCAGCACAAACATGAGAAAACTTGGGTTAGAGAAAAGCAAAATTATAAATACACATGCACACACACACACACATGCATACAGGCATGTACTCTATGTATAGACATGTACCCATCTGTCAATATACCTAACATCTACTTGTCTCACACAAACCATTAGAGTATATCAAGATTTCTTGTTCTTCTACCTACTGCTGAGGGAGGGCCTTTGATTTAGAGGTAATTGCTGCAGTTTTTAATTTTACCAGTATTTGCCTTAAGCCTATCTTTTCAGATATTTGCATTTAAGAATTTAAAAATATATCCAATAGGAACACACATCATTTTTAATTTTCTGAAATCCCCAAGGCAGTAGTTGTAGCCGGGGAGAAACAGATTTTAATTTTTTTTTTCAAAGCTTGAATTTCACTTATCTACTTCTGAGAAACTACAAAACACTTAGGGTTGCTCCCCTTAACTTTGGGTCTCTCCCAGCTTTCTTCTTTCTCTGTTTCACCTGGATGACAGAGATATAGGATTCTAGAATTTAAGTGGAACTTGGAGATCTTTTTGTATAGTTGCTTCTTTGAAAGAAGAAAAAGATGAGGTCCGGAGAGGGAAAATGATCTTCCCAAGACTCCATAACTATAAAGTGGTGGAGCCTGAAATGATCCAGTTCTCTTAACTCCTGCTCAGGATTTTTTTTAATGGAGTACAACTAATGTCTTTGCTTAGCCTGCTCGCCTGTCTGGTGTGAAACCCACCATCATACCTAGACTCCTGTCCACCTCCTCTCAGGGATTATAGAAGTTCTTTAACCAGTTCCAGCCACGCAAGGACCCCTGAAATCCCAGACTTCACTGATCATACCCAACCAAATCAATGACCGTCTTTTGGCTTTAACTTCTTTAGACCAAGAAACAGTCGTGTTTTCTTCTTCTTTATAGAGACAAAATGTGGACAGAGCTTCACGGAAGGGAGCTTCCTGGAAGGAAGCCTTTTATTGTGTAAGTGGTTCTAACCTGCTTGTTAATGAATATAAATACCTGACAACAAGGACATCCATAATTCAAAGTCATACAGACCTAGTCTTTTACCACTCTTCTAAGACACACTAGCTTATATGGTTTGGCTGTGTCCCCACCCAAATTTCATCTTGGATTGTGACTCCCACAATTCCCATGTGTCATGGGAGGAACCTAGTGGGAGGTGATTGAGTCATAGGGCCAGGTCTTTCCTGTGCTGTTTTCATGATAGTGAATGAGTCTCATGAGATCTGATGGTTTTAAAAACTGGAGTTTCCCTGCACAAGCTCTTTCCTTGCCTGCTGCCAGCCATGCAAGATGGGACTTGCTTTTCCTTGCCTTCCTCCGTGATTGTGAGGCTTCCCCAGCCACATGGAACTGTAAGTCCATTAAACCTTTTTCTTTTGTAAATTGCCCAGTCTTGGGCAATTTTTCTTTATCAGCAGTGTGAGAACAAACTAATACAGTAAATTTCGCTGTGATTCACCTATGGGGGCATGCCAGAGGCTCCAAACAGCATTCCTATCTGCCACTAATACCTCAAGCACCATTGGATATGCTAGGTCATATGGCCCAAGGGGCATGGCAGCTTGCACAGCAGCCTGGACCTGTTGCAGAGACTTCTCCTGTTCTGGATCCCACTCAAAACTGTCAGCCTTTTGGGTCATTCGATAAATGGGCCATAGTAACACACTCAAATGAAGAATGTGTTGCTTCCAAAATCCAAATAGGCCCACTAGGCATTAGGCCTCTTTCTTGGGTGTAGGGAGGGCCAAATGCAGCAACTAATCCTTCACCTTAGAAAGAATATCTCAACAGGCCCCATGCTACTGGACCCCTAGAAATTTTACTGAGGTAGAAGTTCCCTGAATTTTGGTCAGATTCATTTCCCATCCTCTGGCACACAAATGTCTGACCAATAAGTCCAGTGCGTTTGCTACTTCTTGTTCACTGGATCCAGTCAGCATAATGTCATCAGTGTAATGGACCAGTGTGATATCTTGTGGATGGGAAAAGCGATCAAGGTCTCTTTGAACAAGATAATGACACAAAGCTGGAGAGCTGATATACCCCTAAGGTAGGACAGTAAAGGTATATTGCTGGCCTTGCCAGCTGAAGGCAGGTTGCTTCTGGTGGGCTTTAGGGACAGGAATGGAGAAAAAGGCATTTGCCAAACATTGGCTCCATACGAGATACCAGCAGATGTGTTAATTTGCTGAAGCAATGAAACCACATCTGGTACAGCAGCTGCAATTGGAGTCACCATTTGGTTAAGCTTACAATAATCCACTGTCATTATCCTAGATCGATCTGTCTTTTGCACAGGCCAAATAGGATAGTTGAATGGGGATGTGGTGGAAATCACTGCCCCTGCGTCTTTCAAGTCCTTGATGGTGGCACTACCCTCTGCAATCTCTTCAGGGATGCAATATTGTTTTGGATTTACTATTTTTCTAGGCAGAGGCAGCTCTAATGGTTTCCATTTGGCCTTTCCCACAATAATAGTCCTCATCCTACTAGTCAGGGAGCCAACATAAGTGTTCTGCCGGCTGCTAAGTATGTCTATGCCAATTATGCATTCTGGCACATGGGAAATGACCACAGGATAAGTTGGGGGACCCACTGGACCCACTGTATATCGGATCTGAGCTAAAATCCATTACTTACATTACCTTCATAAAGCCCTGCTTTAACTGGAGAACCACAATGACATTTTGGGTCCCCTGGAATCAACATTAGCTCAGAGTCAGTGTCCAGTAGTCCCTAAAATCTCTGATCATTTCCCTTTTCCTAATGCACAGTTGCCCTGGTAAAAGGCCAGAGATCTCCTTAGGGAAGGTTGGGAGAAAGATTAACAGTGTAATTTGTTGGTAGTGTAGTGGGCTTCTTCCTCAGTGTGACCCGGCCTCCCTTTCATTCAAGGGATTCTGGGTCTTTAAATTGGCTAAAGTCTGAAAGTTGGTTGAGGGGCTGTGATTGTCTGTTTTTATAATTCAGATTAGTCTTTTGTCCACTTGACCTAATGTTTTCTGCTTATATAAATTAAATATGAATGCTGTAGGCTTCCTATCAATTTCACTTCTAGGAACGCTGTGATTAATCAGCCAATGCCAGAGCTCTACATGAGTCCAACTATTCTGATTGCTGCTTTGCCTCTACTGTCCATTATGGTAGCTTTGCCCATCTTGCCTTTGATGGTTGAGTGCCACCACTTGGCCCCTGCCACCTCAGGATCCAATTATTCCCATTGCATTTATTTATTTGTTGAGATGGAGTCTAACTCTATCATTTAGGCTGGAGTGCAATGGCATGATCTTGGCTCACTGCAGACTGCATCCCTGGTTTAAGTGATTCTCCTGCCTCAGCCTCCCTAGTAGCTGGGACTACAGGTGTACACCACCATGCCTGACTAATTTTTGTATTTTTAGTAGAGACAGGGTTTCACCATGTTGGGCAGACTGCTCTTGAACTCCTGACCTCAGGTGATCTGCCTGCCTCGGCCTCCCAAAGTGCTGGGATTACAGGTGTGAGCCATGGCACCTTGCATTTAAATTTTGTAGTTGAGTGACTGTGGTTCCCACTGTTATATCTGACAGAGAAGAGCAATTACAAGACTCTTCAAAGATGCAAATGCTGCCCTCAACAAATCTATTTCATGAAGTGTTGGTCAAGGGTATATCTTCTGGACCCTCCCAGCTGGGATGAGTATGCCTAAAGTGACTAATCCACTCCACCATCCTAATCTCCCTAAGCCTTTGGATCCCTTTCTCTACACTAAACCAACAGAGATTAGGCATTTCTAGCTCACTCACAGTGGGCCATCTTTTAATCCATATTTCAGCTAACCAAGCAAATAAACTACTAGAACCTTTTTTAATTCCTGAGCTGCAACATTAAATAAAGAATCCCTACTTAGTGAGTCCAAATCAATACCTCCAGCTTGATCCAACTCTATGTTCCTTCCACCATCATACCACAATCTTAATATCCTTTCTCATGCCTGTTCTCCAGATTTCTGGTTATGTAAATTAGAAAACTCAAGCAGTTCTTTTTGAGTGTACTGCACCTCCTCATGGGTCCCAGTCTGAACCTCACCTCTAGGGGCCTGCCAGGACTTTAGTCTAGTTAGAGGTCTAGAAGCAAACAGGGGTGTTAGGGGTGGCTCCTGAGGAGAATCAACATTATCTTACCTGGCAACTGCCTCAGGGGAGGCCATCACTGTTGCCTCAGGCAGTGCAGGGTTTATCTCCTCAAACAAAGGTAGAAAGGCTGATGGCAGTGTGGATCGGAGAGGGGATGTTACCACTGCTGGGGATGGGGAAGCTGTTTCTTCTTGAAAAAAATGTTCATCGGAGTTTACAAGCTCAGTGTACCCAGCTTCGTCAGGGTCCTCGCACACATCCCCATTTCAAGTTGCAGGGTCCCCTTCTTTTCCAATCAATGCCCTCGCTTTAACGGTAGACATTTGGCAAGGCTCTGTGGCAACCTTTCGTTGCAGGTCAGCCACTTGCATGATAAGAGTTTGTGTCTAATTTTCCACAATTTCAGCTGTTTCCTTACAGGAAATAAAACTCTCACTCAGGGCAATCTTAGCAAATTTGAGGCTCAGTACCTGCTTCTGAAGCTGGGAGTTAAAATCCCTGAGTTCACCATTTTCTTTCATCACTTTGTCCAGTGAACTTAGGAGCAACCAATGAATTTCATTATGTTCCTTGGTTCTCCACATATGGCCAAAGGTATTATGTATAGTGTCACTAAACTCCTTGCCTCTCGCTAGCAGTGAATCGGGAGTGTCAAATGCATTTATTGTACATAACTCTCTGAACAGTTCACACCAAGGACTATAAGTGTTCTCCATACTATTAGAAGTAGAATCCTTAGCATTTTGGGGTCAAATCATATTACATAGCCAACTCTAGAAACCCCCAAATCAACAAAAGCACTCTGTCCTTAATATTCTGTTCCCCTAGAACCACTCTTGGTACCAAAATCTGTATTAGGGTTCTCTAGAGGGACAGAATTAATACTCCTTAATTGGATATATATATCCTATTATATTAATACTCCTTAATTGGTATATATCTATCCTATTATATTAATACTCCTTAATTGGATATATATATCCTATTATATTAATACTCCTTAATTGGATATATATATCCTATTATGTTAATACTCCTTAATAAACTCCTCCATATATATATTTTTATTATAGTTTATTAAGGAGTATTAACTCACACAATGGTCCCACAATAGGCCATCTACAAACTGAGGAGCAAGGAAGCCAGTCTGACTCTCAAAGCTGAAGAACTTGAAGTCTGATGTTCAAGGGCAGGAAACATCCAGCACGGAAGAAATACGTAGGCCGGGAGGCTGTGTGAGTCTAACCTTTTCATGTTTTTCTACCTGCTTTTTATTCTGGCCATGCTGGCAGCTGATTAGATTGTGCACACCCAGGTTAAGGAGGAGTCTGCCTTTCCCATCCCACTGACTCAAATGTAATCTCCTTTGGCAACACCCTCACAGACACACCCAGGAGCAATACTTTGCATCCTTCAATCCAATCAAGTTGACCCTCAGTATTAACCATAACACTAGCTTTCTTTTTTTAAAAAAAAATTATTCTAAATTCAGTGTTATATGTACAGGTTCATTATATGGGTAATCTTATGTGATAGAGGTTTGTTGTACAGATTATTTTGTCACCAAGCTATGAAGCCTGGTACCCCTTAGCTATTTTTCCTGATTCTTTCCCTCCTCCCACCAACTCTCCACTCTCTGACAAGCCTCTGTGTTCCCCTGCATATGTCCATGTGTTCTCATCATTTAGCTCCCATGTGCAAGAGGGAATGTACAGTATTTGGTTTTCTGTTCCTTTGTAAGTTTGCTAAGGATAATGGTCTTTAGCTCTATCCCTGTTCCTGCAAAGGACATAATATCATTCTTTTTTATGCCTGCATAGTATTCCATGGTATAGGTACCACATTTTCTTTATCCAGTCTATCACTGATGAACATTTAGGGTGATCCCATGCCTTTGCTGTTGTGAATAGTGCTGCAGTGAACATAGACGTGCATGTGTCTTTATGATAGAATGATTTCTATTTCTTTGGGTATATACTCCATAATGGGATTGCTGGGTCAAATTATAGTTCTGTTTTTAGGTCTTTGAGCAATTGCCACACTGTTCCTTAAACCACAGCAAGCACACTCTAGCTGCAAAGCCTTTGCACTTGTCCTGGCCTCTTCCTGGAACTCTCTTCTCCCTGGAATCTGCAGGGTTTATTCCCTCAACTCCTTCAGGTTTATACTCAAATATCAGACTGTAAATTTTTCCCTGATTAGTCTATTTAGAATAGCCATCCCTGCCTCCAACACACCTATTTAGAATTTCCTGCTGCTTATTATATTGACAGTTATTACAGCATATTATAGTCACCTTTTGGCATATTATCTGTGTTTGTCTAAAGGATGTAGACCCCACGAGGGCAGGAATTTCTGTATGTCCTATTCTGTTACATCAGTAGTGCCTACAAAAATGCATGCACATATGACATTCAATAAATATTTATTAAACATGGGAATGAGTGAGTAGATAAATAAATGCCATATTCCTTCCATTAACTGTGGTGTCTTTCAGTGTTCTCAATGGCCCTAGTCCCAGGGATCTTTCTCTATTAAGAAGGTTGACCTGTTTAGTCAGTTATTCATGTCTTCTGCTATCACTCAAGATTTTGTGGAATTCTATTATCAGGCTGTACCAGTGGTGGAAATGATGCCTTTCCTTCTCTCCGTTTACTTTTCTCTGCTTGACTCAAAATAACATTGAGCTGAACATCAGGAATCCTGAGTTTCGTCACCGTCCAGCTCCTTGATCCTGTAAACCCCTGCACTCTTTGGGCCCTGATTCCGATAAGCAGATAAACTGGTAACTGTGCCTTCCAGCTCTGTGATTGGAGCTACATTAGTACTAGGAGGGCTCTACATCAGAGAGCATGACCCTCCTATCCTGGGGACATTGGAGCTCTAAAAAGAGAAGTAAAAGAGGATCTCAGGCATGGGAAATACACCAGAGACCCAGTTACTCAGAGGCAGACATAAAAGTGAAGACTTGGTTAAGAGAACAGAAGGTGAGGCCCATTGACTGAATTGCAAGGTCAGAATAAGACCAATAATAGTTTTCATTCTCTTGTTAGCTCCTTAAATCCTCCCATGTGGGAGCCCAGGAGGAGCCTGGGATAGGGCAGAAGTACCGAGAGGCCTGAGTTATTGCATGGTGGAGGGGAGCTTGGCAGGGAACGGGTTTTATGCCGTCATCCAAGTTGTTGAGCTGGGGGTGGGAGTGTAGCCACTCTTCACTTTTGGTCCCCATGTGGAAGCATTTTCCTAAACATTTTTAGATGACTGCCTACCCCTTGTTCATCCACTGGAGAGGAAGAAAGCATTACTTAATAGGTGAGTTTGTGAGAGGAACTGGACACAATTGGCTCAGCCTCTTCCTCTTGCTTTCTGGGAGAGATCATGCTATAACTTCAACCTGGAGAAACTTGTGGTTTTCCACTTTTACCCTGAAAAGGTGGGTAAATCTGCCTAATCTTGGCAGTCTACTTGCCCAGAGATATAAGCTGTATTGTCTAATATCAGCTTCTTGTCAGTAATCAAGGTAACTTTTTGGCCTCCCTGAGTCTCATTTCTTAGACTTATATTTCACTTTGGTTTAGAACTTGGGTGGAAAAGAGGAGTCCTGTTTACTGACTCCCACATCATCTGTGTATCAGTCAGTCACCAACTCCTACTGAATGCCCGCAATATGCCCTGCACTGTGGCAGCAGGGAAAGTGGGTAGGGAACTATTTGTGGAGTGTGTCCTATGCAGCAAGTATGCTCTGGATCCATTACAGGTATTCTCATTGAAACCACGTAGTGACTTTGAAGGCAGGATTATTATTCCCCTTTTACAGAAGAGAGAACTGCGGCTCAAAAATGTAAAACAAAAAACAAAACTCATTTACGGTAAGTACAGGTAGTAAATGTAGGAGTCAGAACATATATTTTGTGACATCTGATCCCAGTGTCATGTTATTAGATGTGGTTCTGCTTTCTAACTCACAATCTACTAGTGTGAACAGATCTTCCATATAGTGTCCCTTGTCAGCTAGGTGCAAACTAAAATGGGAAAAAAGGACTGTCTACCCAGATTGAGGAAGATGGGTTATAAAAGGCTTAGCACGGTGATGATTAAATGTTCCCACTTGAGTATGAATCAGATAACCCTGAATTATTATCTTACCATTTAATATCTCTTTGACATTAAGCAAGTTATTTAACCTCTCTGAGTCTCAGCTCCCTCATTTGTAAAGTAGAGATTATTGCAATAGAGATTTTTTGTGGGATAGATTAAATCAAACCACATAACATTTGTAAAGTTCCCAACACACTCCTGGCTCCAGAGTAAATATTCTTAAGTATTGGTGTTTTCCTTATTCACTCTCTGGATCTAAGCACTAGAACAAGGAGGTTTTAGGGATTGAGAAATATGCTTTTCCTTGAGATACATGATTCATCTCAACATGTCTTAGATTTCTGGGCATAATCTTCTTTGGAAGTGATTTTCACAGGTGACTTCCAGGAATTCAAATGCGATTTTATATTGGAATCACAGTCACTACCCTAAGGCTTGATATCAAACATCCTAATGTCAACTTTGTCTGATGCTTATGAACATTTTAAAGAGTAGACAGGCCCAGATGTTTTGGGAAATTTTATTGCTTTTGTTGCAGTTTATACAACTCTGATGAGACTATTACAATGCAAGTTTCCCTGTGCTCACCCCAAGAAGGCAGAAGGTAATTAGTATTTCTGTGAGTATGTGGGGTGCTTTGAAACATTTTTCGCCACCAAAATTTGAAAAGGAGGTAATTTTCATTTTATTTGTTTAGCGCTGATTGTTTCTTCCTCTCTTTTTATGGCCAATAAAGAGAGTATTGCATACCACATTTGTCTTGGGATTAAAACAAAACTATGTCCTCAAATTATTTTGAAAATAATATGGTTGCATTGTTTCCTGGACTCGGTGGTACAGTGGCCGGGTCCTACCAAAAAAGTATGTTTTAAGTAAAAGCTGACTAATGGCATCCTGTGGGGCCTTTTTTTGGTTTTCTTTTCTTTTTTCTTTGCTTTTGAGCAGGAGGGGATGCAGAGAATGAAATAAAACAATCTGGAAAAGTCCAATATGGATTTCAAATCTCCTTCTCTGTCCATATCCCCAAGCTGCTGTCCAAGGAGAAAAGAAGTCCAAGCATCTTTGAAGTTGCTTCGAGTGCCAATAACTATGCTCTCAGCTTTGGCATACATTGATCTTGCCTATGGTGAGAAAAATGAACTACCTACATCTGGAGCAGCTGGTTAGGTGTTAAAATGAAGAACCCTGGTCCAACTTCATCCAGATGGACTGCATCAGTAGCACTGGGAATGCAGCCTGAGAATTTGTTTTTTGTATTTATTTTTTTAAATAAGCTCCTCAAAGCATCCTCATTCACTCTGAAGTTTGAAAAACACTGCCATTAAATTTATATGAAAGCACAGATAGGCAGACACAAATGAGGGTTTCCCCAGTAGTTGGACTAGAAAATCACTAATTTGGCTTAACTCAGAAAAGACAAGCCTCCAAAATTTACAAAAATAAAATATAAAGAGATGTTTTGTAAAAAGCTTGTTCATCTTAAAACCACTCTCTTTTGCCTCCTGCTTTTCATCCACGTGCTGTTCTGTCTCCCTTGGGATTACAAAATGTTCTAAATAGTTGTGATGATTTTGAGCATATTCCCTGAGATTATATCTCTACCAAGCCCCAGGGAGAAGAGAAGGTCAGAAGTAAGTTCCAGAGGTGGGGGTTTACCAGCTCTCCAACTCTGGTCTTGACCTGCTTTCTATTAAAGAATTCCTCCCCAGCTTGTTAGTCTTCTTTATCCATAAAACCTTTTCAATGTTCCCAGCTGGAATTAGTCTCTCCCTCTTCTAGGCTGTCACACTCTTTATCAAGTGCATTTCACTTATTTCTGCGTGCCTTGCAATGAGTTAAATCCAATAAAATGTCATTTGTGTAATGCTCTCCAAAGCATTTTTACACACACTAACTCATTAATCTTCACAATATACCTTAGTTGGGATTAGAATTATTTTTATTTTAATAAAAGTTATTGAGGCTCCAGGAGGTTAAATGACTTCTTCAAGATCAAGAAACTAGTTAATGCCAGAGGCATATCTTCATACCATTACACTGTTTTTCATATAAATTGTATAGTTTTATTCCTCCTTCATCAAGCTACAAATTTTTGAAATTATGCAACTAAATGGGTCAGAACATGCTAGATGCCATAGAACATAAGTGCATCAGTGGAGCCTCTTTCATTGAGAAATTTACCGTCTTATTAGATAATTGAGGTCCACCGTGATCACTTTCACCCAGTGTTGCAGTTGTTTATTCTTTTCTTTCGCAAGTGCATTTAAGTCTCCATATTTTAGATACTCCACCAAGAACCACACATACTTTAAAAAAATCACAGTAGAACAAAGTAGCTGTTATTAGGAATATAATCACAGAGGAAAGATTGATCTTAGAAGTACCAGATTGTCTAAGAGCTTGAGAGTTTAAGAGCTTGTTCGCTGGAGGCAGAATTTCTGGATTTGTTTCCTGTCTTTACCACTTAATACCTCTGTGACCTTGGGCAAAGGTTTATATGTGTTATTCCTTGAAGATTAGAGGAGTGTGTAAAGACATTAGAATATATCCTGACACAGACTAAGTGCTAAATCAATGCCAGCAATGATAATAATAATAATTAGATGTTAGGATCTTTATTTAAGCCTTGGGCTAAATTTGGGAAAATATTAGCTATCATATTTTCAAAATATTTTTCTTCACCAATCTTTCTGCTTTCCGTTGGAATGTTGATGACACAACTGTTAGCCATTTTGGTATTGACTCAAGAGTCCTAAGGCTCTATTTATTTCTTTTTCAGTCTTTTTTTCTCTCTATTGTTAAAACTGGATAATTTCTATCAATATTTTATAAAGTTCATTGGACTTTTCCTCTCTCATTTCCAGTCTACTGTTGGGCCTATCTAGTGACTATTTTTATTTTGCTTAATGTATTTTTCACTTCTAAAATGTGCATTTTTTTGTTATAGCTTCAATTTATCTGAAGATATATTTTTTTTCATTTCAAGAGTGTTTACACTTACTTTGCAAAGCATGATTAAAATTACTGCTTTAAAACCTTTATCTAATAATTCTAACACCTGTATTATCTTGGGTCAGCATATGTTAATTATCTTTCTTCTTGAAAGATATTGGTATGTCCTGGTTCTTCATGTTTAATAGTTTTATAGTATATCTTGGGCATTTTAAATATTATGCTCTAAGAGTCGGGGTCTTTCAAAAATCTCACACAGAATATTTTTTGTTAGCTTGTTTTAGCAAGCAATTGACTCAGTATCAGGCTATAAGTTCCTATCTGCCTTCCCTCTAGGATATAGTTCCAATGTAGTTTAATTTTCAAAGCCTTTGAAGTGCTATTTAGATCTGTCTCTTTTGCATACCACTCAGTGACAAATCTAAGACCTAGATGGGGATTTACCACATAGTTTGGTTCTAAAAGCCTCTTGTATGCAATTTAGGGCCAAGTCCCATGAATGCACAGTGGGAGGCAAGGCCAAAAATGTATACATAACTTTATGGTACCACTTTATTTCCTAGTTGTGATTTTCCTGGCACATTCTGGCTCCCAGCCTCCACATCTCATTTCACCCCCACTTCTGTCTTGGTTTTCTCTCTAGGAAACTGGGGTTTTAGGTGCCCATCTCTGCCATGTACTTTCTGCAACTGAGTCTGCATCAGGGGCCAAGCAATGAGGGGGTACAAAGTGATAAAAAGCAGCAAGAGCTATTTCTTTTATTCTCCTGGTACAGCAGTTCTTCTGGTCAGTAGTATATTTCCTCTCTTGGAGTTTTAGGTGCCTGCCCAGCCACTGCTGTCATTTTTACCACTACTAATATAGGATTGTCTGAGGACCATGGTGGGAGAAAAAAATAAACAAAAGAAACAAAAAACCAGAAAATGTATACTGTTGTCTCTAACCCATTTCCTGCTGCTTGGACCCACAAGGGAGGTTTTCTTCTACTTTGTTATGGGTTGAATTGTGTGCTCCTAAGATTTATATATTGGTGTCCCAACCCTTAGTATCTCAGAATGTGACCTTATTTAGATGTAGGATCATTGCATGTGTAACCAGTTAAGATGAGGTCATGCTGAAGTAGGATGGCCTCCTAATCAAATATGACTGATGTCTTTATAAAAAGGGAAGCTTGGACACAGACACATGTACAGGGAACATGATGTGAAAAGATACAGGGAGAAGACAGCCATCTACCTGCTCAGGAGAGAGGCCTGAAACAAATCCCTCAGTCACGGCCCTCGGAATCAACTCTGCTGACACCTTGATTCTGAACTTCTAGCTTCCAGAACTATGAGATAATACATTTATGTTGTTTAAGCCTGCTATTCTGTTGTTTGGATATTATGTGGTATTTTGTCATGGCAGCACTAGCAAACTACTATTCTTTTTGCCCACACTTGGTGTAAACTTATGAGTTTTAGGCTTGGGGGTGGGGGCGGGTGATGACAGGGAAGAACATAATTACCAGTTTAGTGTTATTCTGAGTTCTGGTTTTCTTTCTCAATCTGCCTGCTACCACTTGCTTTTTATACTCCTCCAATAGCTGCTGTAGGCATTCTGTACAGGGTTTGCAGTTGCATTTAGTGAGAAAGACAAGGTGAAGTGAACTTAGTTAGTCTTGACCAACCCAAACTGGGAGTTTTTTAGCTTATTATGACCCTCTCCCCTCCTTAGATTTTATAAGAATGATTTGAAAAAGGATCTTATAATATTTCATAATTTCATCAAGGAATGGAAAAAGGAATCTCATGATCACCTTTGCTTTTGAAACAAATGTCCTCCAGGCTCAGTTTACAGATGTTAACATCTTTGGATTGCAATTTAAACTTCTGAGTTTATTCTGCTTATTATTAGTCAGGGTTGAGAGACCTTTGAACTTTGGGACAATAAAATAAATTATCTGTGTTCACCTTTTATGGCAAAGAATGAGCACCAATGGCACAGGTATTTTTAGGACTCCTGTTCCTGACTTATTCAGGTTTCATCCAATTCAATTTTATAGACATTTATTGATTTCCTATTTTTTTTGAAAAACCTTTACTAATGACACTAAAAGGATAGAACAGACATGATTCTTTCTCTCAAGGAATTTAGGTGAATTACCTAAATTTAAAAAATGCTCTAAATTTAAAAAATAGGAATAATGTTACTCACCATACAGATGCTGTGTGGATATTTAGAAAAAATAAAATAAAATAAAAATTTTGTAAACATAAAATTTCATGACAATGAAGGGTAATTATATTTTATTTGCCCTAAAGAAGCCTTCTTTTAGGCTTTAAGAAAGGCCTGAAAATAGGAGTCTGAGTTTTCCTGAAGAAAATGATGTTTCCTCTCTTTAAATCCCTTCAAATTTTGTTTCTACATTTTCTAAACCTAATATTGCAAAGCAAAACAATCCTTATGTTTTTAGTCTGGAATTGTGCAGCAGTCTGTGCTGGCCCTTGCCCTTTTGGGAACATCTAAAATATCACTAAGTCTTTCTGAAAGAACAAGTACCAGAGCTGCACATAATATTCTGCCAACAGACATCCTGGGTCTTGCAAAGTGGGAGACTGATGTATCTGGATTTAAGACAAAAATGCTAGGTATGAAAGTACACAACCTCTTACACTGATAGATAATTTGCTTTCACTCTTGAAACTATATGGAGTTTCTAATGTCTTTACTCTTCCTACTTCTCCAACCTGTCAAAATAGGACTCATCTATGCAATAAGTAATGTATGAACTTACACTTGGCTGTTATGGTGGTGAACAACATAGAAAATGTCCATGATTTCAAGGGGTTTGCATTCTAATAGAAGAGGGGGAAGGAAGGGAGGGATGGAGGGAGGAAGGAAGGAAGAAAGGAAGGAATGAGGGAAGGAAGGGAAGGAAGGGAGGGAAAAAAAAGAAAAAGAAAAGAGAAAGAAAGAAAGCAAGTTGGAGGAGAAAGAGATAAATATCAGTTAATAATAAATGTTGAAAAGAGAATTACAATAGGGTAAGATAATAGACAAAAATGGAGTGTCAGATAAAACCTCTCTGAGCTATATGAAGGGCAAGAGCAAGAGCATTCCAAGCAGAGGAAGTAGCCATTTCAAAGGCCCTACAGCAGGGATAATTTCGGCACAACCGAGGAAAAGACAATAGGTCAGGAGCTAGAATGGAGATAACAGAGAGGGAAGTGGTACAAGATAATGTCATCGAGATTGTCACAAACCAGATTACACAGGGCTCTGGAAGTCAAAGCAGGAAGTTTGGATTTTATTCTAAGTGTTATGGAAGCCATTAGTAGTCTTCAAGCAGGAAAGTAATATGTTCTTACTTTAAAATATTTTTCACTCTGTCATCTTTGTGAAAAGTGCATTGTATTTCTCCTTCAGGACCCATTTTATTTTATTTTACTTTATTTTTAGAGAAAGAGTCTTACTCTTTTTGTCCAGGCTGGAGTGCAGTGGTACAATCATAGCTCACTATAGACTCAAACTCCTGGGTTCAAGCCACCTTCCTGCCCCAGTCTCTTGAGTTGCCAGGATTACAGGCATGTGCCATCACACCTGGCTAATTTTTAAATTTTTTTGTTGAGATGGGCTCTCACTACATTGCTCACGCTAGTCTCAAACTCCTGGCCTCAAGTGATCTTCCTGCCTAGGCCTCCCAAAGCATTGGGATTTTAGGAGTGAGCCACCACGCCCAGACAGGACACATTTTAAATGTTTCTTTTATCACATATTCTCCCTTCAAACCCTTGGGCAAAATCAATTCTGCCTCCATCTTGGGCTTGAGTATAGATCTTCTGTTATATATAGTCACTTGGACTTCAGTGACTAGTCCAATTTAATTGCACCTGAACGTCTCTCTTCTGGATCAAGTGATCCTCTTGCTTCGGCATCCCAAATTGTTGGGATTGTAGGTGCGAGCCACTGCCCTTGGGTGTTATTACTTTCAAAAAAGTGTAAGTTGTACTACAGACAGCAAACTTTGATTCATTTGAGTTAGCTTTTGGCATATTTCAAGATGACAACATTCAAGAAAAATAAATGCCTTGAGGTGTCTTAAATCCAACTTTCAGGTTTTAGATACCAATGGCCTACAACATGACTTTCAAATTCTTATATCTAGCCCAGACTTCTTCTCAAAGCTTACACTCACATGTTCATTTGCTAAAACCTAACAGTATTAATAAATTTCTCCCTGTTTCTCAATTTAATCCATCAGCAGACCCTATAGGTTTTACCTCCTGAAAATATCTTAAATATGACTTCATATTAATTTTAAAATGAATCTGGCTAACAGTCCTTGATGTAGTTTCTCTCCAACTTATTACTAAAAATATATATTTAAAAAAGACAAAAATTGTCAACAGCATCAAATATTAAAACTTAAAATTACCAGAATCCAATGTACTTTTAACAAATTACCATAAATTTGAAAAATAGAAACAAATAATTTTCAACAAATTTCAATGTAGCCAGTGGAAACATATCAAATTTACTTTTCTGAAAATATAGTAGGAAATCCTACCCAATTTTTGGTCTATAGATCTGAAATACAAGGTCTGAACTAAAAGAAAATGGAGCCAATATCTCTCTTAACCCTAAGTTATTCTGTTGAAAGCAGTCACCATGTCTTTGTCCACAGCTAGTTCTCCTTTGTATATACAGAGCATATCATACTTGGAATTATTTAATATCTGATTTTTTCTAAAGTGGCAGATAAAATTGCATGTATTTACCATGTACAACATGATGTTTTGAAGTACAAATACTTTGTGGAATGGTTAAATCTAAGTAACATGCAATTCTTCATATAGCTATTTTTGTGCTGAGAACATTTAAACATCTACTCTCTTTGCATTTTTCAAGAATTCGATATGTCTTCATTAATTATAGTCAACATGCTGTTCAATAGATCTCTTGAACTTATTCCTCTTACAAAACTGTCATTTTTTGACCAATTCTTAATTAAAATATGGTCTTCAGAAGGACAAGGTTACATCTATTGTGTTCATCATGATGCTTTTAACATCTAGAAGAGAACCTAGGACATGGGAGGTACTCAATATTGCTTTGTTTTTGGACTACAACCATTTCTTCTTCTGTAAAACAACTGTGGTATTTTAAAAAAGATAATTGGCAGTGATGTACTATATTTGGAAAGTAGAGCACTTCATTTGGGATTAAAAAAAAGAAACTTGTTAGCAGGCTGTTTTGTGACATTTTTCACCACTGTAGTCCATTGATTCAGAGAACAATAAATCGGGTGGTGGGGATAGAAAAAGCTCCCATTGTTGAGCAGATCTACAGATGACTTTGGAGCTGTAAATATCAATTTCTTTGAGAATGATATTTAACCATCACCCAAATGAACAGTGCCTGGAAACTAAGGCTGGTGAACACTAAGTGTACAGATATACATTATAGGGCCCCAGGTTTCTCATCATATTTGAAAGTGAATAAATTGGAAAATAAATATGAAGCCTACTGCAGAACAAATGAAAAACAAAACAAAGAAAAAAGATTATTTTGAATACAGGAGATTTTCGTACCTGTAGATATTATTTTTATAGAAATCAGAAGTAAATGTTAGAAAACTAAATAATGTTTTAGTAGAACCCAAGAAATTAGGATTACTATAAAATAAAAGCAGAAAGTATTAAGCAAGAACAAATTGAAATGCAAAGACAGCAGGCTTGGAAGGCAAGAGGGTTAGGAGAAATAGAAAGGACTATAAAGAAATAAAAAATTCAATAGCAGAATTAAAATTACTAATAGAGGTAGTAGAGGAAAATCCAGTAAACTGGCAACTCGATAAGGGACTAGAATTAGTAGAGGACAACCTTGAGCAACTCTACTGAAATGCAAGGGAAAGGTAATTATCATGAGAGGACAAAATGACATCTATAGAGGAGGAAAAAAATATGCCACAATAATGTTACTTTTAAGTATTTGAAATTTTATCCTCATAGTACCATAAAAAATGATTTTGTAGGCCAGGCACAGTGGCTCATGCCTGTAATCCCAGCACTTTGAGAGGCCGAGGTGGGTAGATCACAAGGTCAGGAGTTTGAGACCAGCCTGGCCAATAAGGTGAAACCTTGTATCTACCAAAAATACAAAAATTAGCTGGGTGTGGTGGCAGGTACCTGTAGTCCCAGCTACTCAGGATGCTGAGGAAGGAGAATGGCTTGAACACAGAAGGTGGAGGTTGCAGTTAGCCAAGATCACGCCACTGCACTCCAGCCTGGGTGACAGAGTGAGGCTCTGTCTGAAAAAAAAAATTGATTTTATAAATATCATCTGTATGAAAAATATCCTAAATGATTTCTCAGGAAAATTAACATACTTATTATAAAGGTATGTCTTAAAAGATGTTAAACCATTTAAAGAAACATTTTAATAGGAATATCAATAGCATAAACATTTATGAAAACATAAAAATTTAATAAATCTGACTTAGTAGCTCGTAACTATTACTAAAAATAAAAGTAAAATCAGGCAGTGAAGTTCACTATTGTAGAATAACTGGAAGAAAACCCAAGAAATCACAGATTTCGTGGAGAGTCTGAATATGTCTATTAAAATAATTATGTAGTCTCACCATGAGTGTCTTAAATATCTATTTATGATTAATTTACAAACATATACACATTGATCAGAAATTTCACCTTTCTCTTAAAGATAAAAATTCAATCAGGAATTATTTTGTTTAATCAGTTCTTACACAAATATTTATCAAGAACCCATTGTTTACTAGGTATTATACTGTGTTCTGGGTACCTTAAAAATGATCAAAAACAGCCCTTTATTCTGCCATCTTTGAGTCTGGAGCCTAATGTAGCATACCATTAACAAATCAGACAATCACAAAACAGTCTGTTAAATGTGGTAGAGGTAGAGGGACCTGTTGGGCCCCAGAGGAGAGGTACTTCATCAAACCCTCTGGTCTCGGGGAGTGAGGGGATTATTCCAGGCTATGGTCACCACTGGTATGGGCATAGGAAAAACTCCCATTTTTGATCAGACCTACAGATGACTTTGAATCTGTAAATCTCAATTTCTTCTTTGAGAATGTTAACTAACCATTACCCAAATTAATAGTGTCTAGAAACTAAGGATGGTGAACACTTAGTGGATACAGTATAGGGACACAGATTAGATAAATCTCAGCACATTTGAAAGGGAATAAAATGGAAAATAAGCATGAAATCTACTACAGGACAAATGAAACAGAAACAAAAACACATCGTCCTGAACACTCAGAAGATCTTTCTCTGAAAGCTAGAGGAGCTAGGACTTCTTTGTGTGTAGCCCTTAGAATAAAAGGAGAACAGGAAGAGACACAGAGAGAAACCAGCTTGAAGAGATAGGCCACTTTAAGTTGTTGGATAGGTTTCCAAGTTTATCTTGGACTTTCTCAAATGTAAGATTCAAAACAAACTTGTGAATTTCTTTGTTCTTACATTTTGCAACTCACAGTAGCACATTGGGTTTGTTAAAAGCAATGTACCTTTCTAAACCCTTTCTATTTGTCAGGTACTTTACATATATTATTTTATTTCATTTCTTCAGAAATTTCATGAGATAGTCATGATTACCTTAATAAAGTAAAAAATATGAGGCACAGATAAATATATTAACCTGTGAAAGTGTAAATAGGAAGTGGTACAGTGGGAATTCAAATATAACTTTTTCTATCTCCTGGACTGGGCAATCACAAGAAGAGGATGAGGAAGATGATGAAGAGCATCACCATCATTATTGTTACAATAGTAACTAATACTTACTAAGTACCAGGCACTAGTTTTAGCATGTTATATCAATTTATTTGCACAAAAATACCAGGAGTGTTTTTGTTTTATAGATGAGGAAACTGAGGCTTAAAGATACATTAAAAGAAAAACTTTAGACAAATTAAGTGTAACAGAGTTTAGCCAAAGAACAATTCATGAATTGGGCAGCCTCCCAAGCCAGAATAGTTTCAGAGAGACATGGCATTGCTGCTTGCTTGAAGAAGATTTCTGGACAGAAAAAGATCTATGGTGTACAGAAAACATAGGTGAGGTACAGAAACAACCAGATTGTTTACAATTTGGCATTTGCTTTATTTGAACACAATGTAAACAGTTGCCAACCTTTGATTGGCCAAACCTCAGTGATTGGCACAAGAGTAGGTTACAGTCTGTTTACACATATTCAGTAAGGTTACAGTTCATCATGTATGGAGAAACCTTTCGGCTGAACTTAAAATATGTAAGGAGGCAGCTTCAGACTAAACTTAATTTAACAGGTTTAATGAATCTGGGCATAATTCAGAACACTCAGTCAAATTGTGCTTGTGTTCTTCTGTTTCAATATTTAGTGACATACATGCTTGTTCTTCTGCGTGGGCTGCCCTCCCCGGCTCATCACCTGAGTTTGATTAACTTTTACACATACTGTACTTTAAACTGCAGCTCAGGCATCATTTGCTTCAGAAACTATTCCTCGATCCCTTCCACTCCCAGCCCTCGTTTCATTAGGTGCTGCTATTCTGGGTTCCATTACAGTGTGTGTGTGTATCTTCATCCTCCCACTCCACATTTGGTTTTATCTTTATCTGTGATTCTACAACTCCCAATCTTCCATGAACTCACTGAGGAGAAAATGTGCACTATTCCATTTGGGGCCCTAACTACTTTTTACAATACTTGAGACACTGAGTTTTCCAAGATGCACAACTTACTGGGAGATGAGCTGAGTGATTGGAAATAACTAATAATTAAATTAGGACTGAAGATGTGGTATTATACAAAATCGAATACTATTCAGCCATAAAAAAGAAGGAAATCTTGTCACCTGTGACAACATGGATACAACTGGAAGACATTATGCTAAATGAAATAAGCTGTGCACAGAAAGACAAATACCATGTGATCTCACTCATATATAGAATCTATAAAAGCAAAATTCATAAAAGTAGATTGTAGAATGATGGTTACCTGAGGCTGGGGAACAGGGGAAGGAGAGGGTAAAAAGTGTCAGAAGGAAGATGTTTTGAGATTTCTTGCATAGCAGGATGACTATCATCAACAATAATGTGTTGTATATCTCAAAATAGCTAGAAGGTACATTTCATATGTCTCACCACAAAAGAGGATAAGTAAACGAGATGATGGTTATATTAATTAGCTTGATTTAATCATTCCACATTGTATACATACGTTAAGATATCACAATGTATCCCATAAATGTATATAATTATGATTTGTCAATTAAATATAATAATAGATGAGCATTTTGTCTAAAAAATAAAGAAAAAGTAAGTTTGAAGACAATATTATACTTAAAACTTACAAGTTTATTTGTGATAAAAGTGACATCTCAGTCCAGGTTAACTTATGCTTTTGTGTAGAGAAAGTGTTTTATTGGTTCTTTTCCTCCCTAACTAGTTAAAGGACTCTTTTTCTTTATACTTGGAAAGTAAAAAGAATCACAACTTGTTGTGTTAAAGGATTAATGTCATTTCATTAATATTGCCTGGTGGGTACTTTTCATATGCAAGCTACAGATTTTTTCTTTAGCCTAGGAAAAGTCTTTACCATTGCAATCTTATTATTGTAGTTATTTAATTTAGTCTTTCATGTCGTTTATGTTATACTATAAATTTTATCTTGGTTTCATTTATGAACTTGAATCTGGGGACATTTACCAACCTGTTCTCTCCTGTAACCCAAAATAATGTTATGATTTCAATTGGGTTTCTTAATAATGGCCAATTAGCTTTTTGCATCTCTTTAGCTTTAACTGATATGAAATAATTTTCTTTTTGTGACTGGAAAGCTTTTGTTTTAAAGATTCTAAGTCCTTTTTTTTTTTTTTTTTTGAGGGCTTACATATCCTTTACTGTAAATTTTAATATGGATTGAAAACAAAAAGTAAAATTAAGATCTGCATTTTCTTCCCTTAACCTAGTTATTCATGCTCAGATAAACAGAAATTTTTTTTTTCCATAATTTTTTTTTTATTATACTTTAGGGTTTTAGGGTACATGTGAACAATGTGCAGGTTTGTTACATATGTATCCATGTGCCATGTTGATTTCCTGCACCCATTAACTCATCATTAGCATTTGTCCAGGTGAGTGCAGAGGTGGGATCTTGGCTCACTACAACCTCCGCCTTCCAGGTTCAAGCAATTCTCCTGCCTTAGCCTCCTGAGTAGCTAGGCCTAGAGGCATAAGCCACCATGCCTGACTACTTTTTTTGTACTTTTAATAGAGATGGGGTTTCACCATATTGGTCAGGCTGTTCTCGAACTCCTGACCTCAGGTGATCCACCCACCTTGGCCTCCCAAAGTGCTGGGATTACAGGCGTGAGCCACCACACCTGACCCCTATCTTGATAAGAAAATTAGTTTCAGAATGTGAAAGGTTCCTCCTGTTTCTCTTACTTACTCTTTTTTAAATCTTTTGAACTGTAGTATCTATCCTTGTGTTCCTGACTTCTGTTTGTCTTGCATCATGCTTGCAAGAGGGCTCTGTGTTTTCTGTGAGTGGGTGCATGGTGACCTTCTCTCAGAGATTGCAAGTGTTCCTGTTTGTCATTTCTAGCACCTTTTTTCTTCAGATGTGGCAAATTATTGGCATATTGGTATTTTCTTTATCCAGTTTTTACATTATTTTATAGCAATCACCCAATGTTTTCAGCATGTGGGTGTCACTCTTCTTGAATTTCTAGTAAAAATAACATTTTTTTCCAGTAAAATTAACGGTCTTATTGGTCATTTTATTTCAGTTCTGGCAGGTGGCTCCTGTATTTCATTTACATAGAAAAGTTACACATTAATTTTATAATCAAATTAATAAAACAGCTGAATAAAGAAATACTATACAATTAATTTATAATTTTCTTTATTCTCAGAGTTTTACAAATAACATATGTTGTTCATATAATCAGGGAAAAAGTTATGATATTCACTCATATTACTGATAGGGAACCTGTCCTCAGATGACCACCTCAGGTAGGCAAAGAGCAGATTAAACTAATACAAATATACAGTCGTGCCTCATGTAATCAACATGTTCTGAGAAATACAGAGTTAGGTGATTTTGTCATTGTGCGAACATCATAAAGTGTATTTACACAAACCTAGGTGGTATAGTCTATTAGACACTTAGGATACATGGTATAGCTTACTGCTATGAGGCTACAAACCCGAACATCCTATTATGGTACTAAATACTGTAGGCAATTGTAACATAAAGGTGGGTATTTGTGCATCTAAACGTAGAAAAGGTACAGTAAAAATACAGTATAAGAAATTAAAAATGGCACATCTGCATAGGGTACTTATAGTAAATGGAGTGTGCAGGACTGAAAGTTGCTCTGAGTGAGTCAATGAGTGAGCAGTGAGTGAATGTGAAGGCCTAGGACATTACCATCCACTACTGTAGACTTTATCAACACAGGACATTTAAACTGCACTACATTACATTTATACAAAAATTTCTTAGCTTACTAACCTTAGTTTATAATATTTTTTAAAGTATAAAAATTGATTATTTTTAACTTTTTGATTCTTTTGTGATAATACTTAGCTTAAACCACAGACACATTGTATGACTGTACAAAAGTATTTTATTTCTTTATATTTTTATTCTATAAAAATACACTAAATTTAAAATAAAATTTAAAAGCTTTTTAATACTTTTAATTTTTTTTTATTTTTTAAACTTTTTTGTTAAAAACTAAGACACAAGCACACACCTTAGCCTAGATGTACATAGGGTCAGGATTATCCATGTCACTGTCTTCACCTCCACATCTTGTCCCACTGGAAGATCTGCGGGGGCAATAACTTGCATGGATCTGTCATCTATGACCACAATGCCTTTTTCTGTAATACTTCCTGAAGGACTTGCCTGAGCTTGACTTACAGTTCACTTTTTTAAAAAAAGTAGAAGGAGGCCGGGCACGGTGGCTCATGCCTGTAATCTCAGCACTTTGGGAGGCCGAGGCAGGCAGATCACAAGGTCAGGAGATCGAGACCATCCTGGCTAACACGGTGAAACCCCATCTCTACTAAAAATACAAAAAAAAAAAAAAAATTATCCTGGTGTGGTGGTGGGCACCTGTAGTCCCAGGTACTCGGGAGGCTGAGGCAGGAGAATGGCGTGAACCCGGGAGGCGGAGCTTGCAGTGAGCAGAAATCGCGCCACTGCACTCCAGCCTGGGCAACAGAGAGACTCTGTCTCAAACAACAACAACAACAACAACAACAACAACAACAACAAAATTAAGTAGAAGGAGTACATTCTAAGATAAAGATAAAAAGTATAATGAATACAGAAACCAGTAACATAGTTGTTTATTGTCACTAACAAGTATTATGTTCTGTACATAACTGTATGTGTTATACTTTTATACGACTGGTAGTGCAGTAGGTTTGTTTACACCAGCATTATCAAGAACACGTGAATAATGCATTGTGCTATGATGTTAAGATGGCTATGATGTCATCAGGTGATAGGAATGTTTCAGTTTCTTTATAATCTCATGGGACTACCATAGTATGTAGTATAATCTTCTGGGTCCATCATTGATCTGTCATTGAGCAGCACAGGACCGTATTTGTATTATCTGTCTATCTCTTAGTTTAGTTTTTATATCAACCATTAGAACGTGAGCTTCATAGGGTAAGGATTTTGCCTGTCTTTATCATTGTATCGCAGAACCTATATCAGTACTTGGCACACAGTAGGTGCTTACAAAGTTCTAAATGAATGCATAAATGAATAATGAGAGTCTGGATTAAGAGCCCTGTAAAGAAGGTGACTTAATAGTAACATGAAATTTAAGCCAATATTTTTAGACTAGGAGGATCCAAGGCTTCAGCCTCAGTCTATGAATCTGTCATCACCAGGTCCCTCCTGGTGGGCCTCTCAAGGGTACTAGACTGTCTCCTCTAGAGTCCTTCTTTGAGCCTTTATCCTGATATCTGCTTGACAGACTCTGCCTACCTTGAACTTCTTTCTGACTCTGATATCAGCCCATCCATGACACCTGGCTTCTTCCTGACCTGGATGAATTTCTGTTCCTGACCTGGGCATGACTTGAATTTGACTTTCATTTTTATCTACTGGTTGCCTTGTTTTAGTGTCCATGGAGGGACTGTGATTCCAGTAATGAAAATTTGTATTTTCTGATGAGTGTGAGGACATTAATGAAAATGTTAACCATGATTGTATTTGGGCTAATGTATTGGACATTTTTTTTCTTCTTCTATATTTATGACTCATGGATTTTTCCAGATTTGTTGTGCTGAATATAATCCGCACATATGATGGAAAGGTAAATGTTTTAACAATACTGCATGATGTCTGACTTAGAACTATATGGCATGCTACTCCACTTATAATACATCATATGGTATCCCTTGTTCCAAAGTGTACAACATGAGTAAAACTTGAGGCACAGAAAGGGAACAAAAACTCTTTATTCATTTCTGGCCTTTTATACTCTATGGTCACTTTACTGTCTCTCCTATCATACTTATCTCAAGTACTCTGGAAAGTTCCCAAGGAATATCTAATGCTCTGAATCGAAGAATTGGGTTTGCTACTTGCTGAATTTGCTGTTCTTCTTCTCTGCCCCACCTCCTTGTGGTGAAGTTTACTGCACAGGGACATGACCATGGGCATGGAGGCGAGCCTTGGGATATCCCACTTCTCCTGAGGTCATCACCTTCCCTTGCTCTGGAAACTGTTGCATCTGCCTCTGTTACTTGTTCTCCCAATGGCCCATGCTAGTTTCTTTCTCTTTTTAATTGCGACTCTTTCTATTTTTAAAAATTTATTTATTTATTTTTGTAGAGACAGTGTCTCACTCTATTGCCCAGGTTGGTCTCAAACTCCTGGACTCATATGATCCTCCTGCTTCAACTTCTCAAAGTGCTGGGATTACAGGTGTGCCTTCAGACAAAATACATACCAAGACGCCCTTGGTCCTTCATGCAAATGTTTCCCTATCAAGTCTCCCCTGAAATTCTTTTTTTTTTTTTTTTTTTTTTTGTCACCCAGGCTGGAGTGCAATGGCGCAATCTCGGCTCACTGCAAGCTCCGCCTCCCGGGTTCATGCCATTCTCCTGCCTCAGCCTCTCCGAGTAGCTGGGACTACAGGCGCCCGCCACCATGCCTGGCTAATTTTTTGTAATTTTAGTAGAGACGGGGTTTCACCGTGGTCTCGATCTCCCGACCTCGTGATCCGCCCGCCTCGGCCTCCCAAAGTGCTGGGATTACAAGCGTGAGCCACCGCGCCCGGCCCCCTGAAATTCTTGAGCTGTCTGCAAGCATGTCTGGATTTTAAGGTTAATATTCTATGGGCTGCGAAGCTGGAAACCTGCCACACGAATGACTGCTTAATTTGATTGATGGAACTTAATGTGGCTATGTCTCTTGTATTGCACATTTTTTATTCTTGGAAGGCCAGGACAAGACATTGCACCAGTATTGTTTTGTGACTCAGATAGGACTCTGAGTAACCTTGGGGAAAAAGAGCACTTAGCTGTTTTGCTTACACGCAGTGTGGTATTTCTGCGGGAGTTTGCCGCCTTCACATGTACACTATTTATCAACTAAATTCCTCAGCTCTCAGATGAACTTGATATTAAGACAGTCTTGAATTGCCTTTTAGAAAAATGGAAAAACCAGGATTGGGGGGCATTGGAATTATGAATAGTGTTGATTTTAAATTTGTGAAAGATGATTGATCTAATAATATTAATACTAGAAATAATATTAACATTGATACTAATATTAGCTCTCAGATATTGAATACCTATATTCTAGGCTCTTTGCTGATAAATTTATCTACATTGTCACATTTAATTTTTATTACATTTCTCTGAAGTAGAAATAATATCCTCATGTGACAAAAGATAAATCAAAATATTGGAGAGGTTAAACACCTTGCCAAACAATACGTAACTTATATGTGGCAGAAAATGCTTTGTTTTTTTCTAAATCATGTTCTTTTAAATCACTCTATGATTAATATAAAGATGGCAAATGTGTTCCCTGATATTGGTGAAACTATACTCCCAGCATCACTGAGTCTTGATTGCGGGCTCTTTATTCATTGGCAGGGACTCTGGGCTCTGTCTGTAAGTACGATGATCAAGAAACCAGTTCCTGTGGCTTGAGGGAAACAAAACCGTTCAAGGCTAGGACACTGGAGTGCTAAGCAAAAAAAAATAGGAAAAAACAAATTGAATTAATGGGGAAATTAATTCAAGGGATGAAAAATTCTCCAGCTCAGATACAAAATAAGTGAATGTTCAGAACTCAACCAAGCATCTGAACACTGAACTTGGGGCAGTCTATTGATGAGGCTGAATGTACAGTTAAAAAAAAAGTTGCATTGGTTAGAATGGCTAAAGAAGTGGTCCTTAGATGGGCCAGCAGAAATCTGCACACTTTGACATGCTGCTTTTCTCCCAGGTCTGCAAAGCAGTCCAATAAACAACCTTAGCAGCCTGAAAGGCCAATTTACCTCTCACTGGGTCTGCAGAGTCAGTCCAAATCTACTACCTCTCATTATCCTTATTAGCTCCTCATCCTTGATTAAGAGCTTCTGGAAGAAGATACCTCTTCAGTTTCACCAGGACAGATTTAGTTCTGAATATTCTCACATCTCTTGGCTTTAACTGGAAGAAATGCCTTCTAGAATGTCTTAATTTTCTTTGCACAACAGAAGCTAGACCAGTGAAAGCACGTACAACAAAGCAAACTCATTTCATCCTCTAAGGAGATAGGACTGATTATACTGGGAAATACCTCTAGTTTTTAATGTTAATTGTGATTTCATGTACTTAGGTGAAATACAGATGAATCATTAAACCTATCTTATGTGACCCCAAGATACGGGACTGAGTCTAAGGAATAGAAGTTTCTAGAAGACCAACTTTTCTTGACCTAATGGGAAACATTACAGTAGTCAGAACTGTCCAGACAAGAAATTAGCTATATCAGGAGAAAAGCCATACACTGAAAAAAAATGACAGGTTGCTAGACACAACCTAACCGAGGCTAGATAAGCATTTGAAAGGTATGCTGGGAATGGATCACCAATATCATGTGGGGGATTGGATTTAAATTCCTGTATTGATTAGCTATTGCTCTATAACAAATCTCTACAAAATTTAATAGCTTAAGGCAATTTGTATGTTTAGCTCACATTGTCTATGGGACATTCAAGTGATTCTTTCAGTTTTGGTTGAACTCGCTCATGTGTTTGCAGTCAGCTGATCTAGGTGGGGGAGGCTTTACTGATGTAGGTTGGGCTCTTCCGTAAATTTAGGGGTGGATGACAATTGTCAGGTTGAGAATGGCAATGGCTGGGGCAAATGGGTGCTCTTCTATGATGTCTGTCATCTTCCAGCAGGCTATCCTGGTGTTGTTCATGTAGTAGTAGTAGGGATCCAAAAGAACAATACATTCACAGCCTCTTGATAGCTGTGTTTGGAACTGGCACTTTTACTATATCCTGCAAGGCAGTCAAGATTGCAAGAGTGAGGTAAGAGTGACTCTGCCTCTTAATTAGGAGGAACTGCAAACGCTCATTGCAAACAATGTGAATACTAGCAGAGAGAAAAATGTTGGCCACTCTTTTGTATTTGACTGCAATCCTCCTTCCATTCCAAAGAGTGGTGATTGTAGAAGATTTGTGGGCCTTAGTCATTTTATAAACAGGCTGTGATTTTTATTTAATTTTTCTTCTACTAATATATAGCCTGTTTATAACTAAAGGATTAATGGTTCCTTATAGTGGAAATCTACAGATAGAAGCTATAGTTCCTTCCATAATATATAAATATAGCTAAAATTTTGTCCTGTCTTTCTTTTACAGGATTCTTTTTGTTTTTTTTTTTAATTTAAGTTCTGGGATACCTGTGCAGAATGTGCAGGTTTGTTATATAGGTGTAAACGTGCCATGGTGGTTTGCTGCACCCATCAACCTGTCTTCTACGTCAGATATTTCTCCTATTACTGTCCCTCCTCTAGCCCCTCCTGACAGCTCCCAGTGTGTGATGTTCCCCTCCCTATGTCCATGTGTTCTCATTGTTCAACTCCTACTTATGAGTGAGAATATGCAGTGTTTGGTTTTCTATTCCTGTGTTAGTTTGCTGTGAATGATGGTTTCTAGCATCATCCATGACCCTGCAAAGGACATGAACTCATCATTTTTTATGGCTACATAGTATTCCATGGTGTATATGTGCCACATTTTCTCTATTCAGTCTATCATTGATGGGCATTTGGGTTGGTTCCAAGTCTTTGCTATTGTGAACAGTGCTGCAATGAACAAATGTGTGCATGTGTCTTTATAGTAGAATGATTTATAATCCTTTGAGTATATACCCAATAATGGGATTGCTGGGTCAAATGGTATTTCTGGTTCTAGATCCTTGAGGAATCACCACACTGTCTTCCACAATGGTTGAAATAATTTACACTCCCACCAACAGTGTAAAAGCATTCCTATTTCTCCACATCCTGTCCAGCATCTGTTGTTTCCTGACGTTTTAATGATCACCATTCTATCTGGTGTGGAATGGTATCTCATTGTGGTTTTGATTTGTATTTCTCTAATGACCAGTGACGATGAGCATTTTTTTCATAAGTTTATTGGCCACATAAATGTCTTCTTTTTTGAGAAGTGTCTGTTCATATCCTTCACCCACTTTTTGATGGGGTTGTTTTTTTTTCTTGTAAATTTGTTTAAGTTCCTTGTAGATTCTGGACATTAGCCCTTTATCAGATGGATAGATTGCAAAAATTTTCTCCCATTCTGTAAGTTGCCTGTTCACTCTGATGATAGTTTTATTTGCTGTGCAGAAGCTCTTTAGTTTAATTAGATCCTATTTGTCAATTTTGGCTTTTGTTCTCATTGCTTTTGGTGTTTTAGTCATGAAGTCTTTGCCCATGCCTATGTCCTGAATGGTATTGCCTAGGTTTTCTTCTAAGGTTTTTATGGTTTTAGGTCTTACATTTAAGTTTAATCCATCTTGAGTTAATTTTTGTATAATGTGTAAGGGATGGGTCCAGTTTCAGTTTTCTGTATGTGGCTAGCCAGTTTTCCCAACACCGTTTATTAAATAAGAAATCTTTTCCCTATTGCTTGTTTTTGTCAGGTTTGTCAAAGATCAGATGGTTGTAGAGGTATGGCGTTATTTCTGAGGCCTCTGTTCTGTTCTATTGGTCTATATATCTGTTTTGGTACCAGTGCCATGTTGTTTTGGATACTGTAGCCTTGTAGTATAGTTTGAAGTCAGGTAGTGTGATGCCTCCAAAATAGACAGACCGCTATCTAGACTAATAAAGAAGAAAAAAGAGAAGAATCAAATAGACACAATAAAAAGCAATAAAGGGGATATCACCACTGATCCCACAGAAATATAAACTACCATCAGAGAATACTATAAACACCTCTATGCAAATAAACTAGAAAATCTGGAAGAAGTGAATAAATTCCTGGACACAAACACCTCCCAAGATTAAACCAGGAAGAAGTCGAATCCCTGAATAGACCAATAACAAGTTCTGAAATTGAGGCAGTAATTAATAGCCTACCAACGAAAAAAAGCACAGGACCAGATGGATTCACAGTCGAATTCTACCAGAGCTACAAAGAGGAGCTGGTACCATTCCTTCTGAAACTATTCCAAACAATAGAAAAAGAGAGACTCCTCCCCAACTCATTTTATGAGGCCAGCATCATTCTGATACCAAAACCTGGCAGAGACACAATAAAAAAAGAAAATTTCAGGCCAATATCCCTGATGAACGTCGATGCAAAAATCCTCAATAAAATACTGGCAAACCGGATCCAGCAGCACATCAAAAAGCTTATCCACCACGATCAAGTTGGCTTCATCCCTGAGATGCAAGGCTGGTTCAACATACACAAATCAATAAATGTAATCTATCACATAAAGAGAACCAATGACAAAAACCACATGATTATCTCAATCGATGCAGAAAAAGTATTCAATAAAATTCAACACCCCTTCATGATAAAAGCTCTCAATAAACTAGGTATTGATGGAATGTATCTCAAAATAATAAGAGCTATTTATGACAAATCCACAGACAGTTATCATACTGAATGGTCAAAAGCTGGAAGCATTCCCTTTGAAAACCAGCACAAGACAAGGATGTCCTCTCTTACCACTCCTATTCAACATAGTATTGGAAATTCTGGCCAGGACAATCAGGCAAGATAAAGAAATAAAGTGTATTCAAATAGGAAGAGAAGAAGTCAAATAGTCTCTGTTTGCAGATGACATGATTGTATATTTGGAAAACCCCATCGTCTCAGCCCAAAATCTCCTTAAGCTGATAAGCAACTTCAGCAGTCTCAGGATACAAAATCAATGTGCAAAAATCACAAGCATTCCTATATACCAATAATAGACAGAGAGCCAATTCACGATTGAACTTACATTCATAATTGCTACAAAGAGAATAAATACCTAGGAATACAACTTACAAGGGATGTGAAGGACCTCTTCAAGGAGAACTACAAACCACTGCTCAAGGAAATAAGAGAGGACACGAACAAATGGAAAAACATTCCATGCTCATGGGTAGGAAGAATCAGTATCATGAAAATGGTCATATTGCCCAAAGTAATTTGCAGTTTCAATGCTATCCCCATCAAGCCACCATTGACTTTCTTCACAGAATTAGAAAAAACTACTTTAAATTTCATATGGAGCCAAACAAAGCCATATAGCCAAGACAATCTTGTACAGGATTCTTACATCAATAACCAAACCAACTACCCAACATTAGTATTTGAACCACTATATTCAAAACTTATAAATATTTGATTATATATGACCTGTACAACCAACTTTAGTGGTATTTGTACCACTATATTCAAAGCTTATAAACACTTGATTATATATGACCCATGAAACTAACTTTTGAGGCAGGTAGGGCATTGATTTAACAGAGGAAATCTAGGGCTCAAAGGGGTTACGGAAATTGTTCAATGTCACCCAATGACATGTTCCTGAGATCAATGTCTTAGACTCTTTTTCACAGTTCTTAAGTCTTTTCCTGGGAAGATGTTAGTTTTCAGCAGAGATATTTCCTATCTCATACCATTAGGAGGCCATTTTACTTTAATAAGAAATAAAATCTTGCTTTACATCCTGAGTTCATGTTCCTTTCCACCGTAAATAATATGTTCAAAGGAGTAGGAGGATGAAGTTCTTATACATTAAATCATAATATTAGTTTTCTGTTCTGCCTTTCTTGTCTTATATGTTCAATTTAGCACATTTCAAGAATACCTAATCTTTAGCAACTATCCACTTATGGCCTTAGGCAATTCTAGACATTTTTACATTTATTATCTGATACTTCATAACCACTCCATGTAATTGTAATATTATGTAATAAAATAATGATAATACTATGGAAAGTAAGGTTCAGAGGGAATAAATGGCCTGTAAGGTAACACAGTTCACCAGGGGTGAATCTAGCAATTAAAACTTAATTTGACTCTAAATCTTATATTTAAAAACCTCTTTTATTATCTTATTTCCTTGAATGGCATTTTTGTGTTCCTTGAATTACTGTTATATTTATAACTTTAGTTTTTCATTACAAAAGGATTGGCAACAAATGATGGCCAATGTAAAATTTCTTTCCCTGCTTTACACTTAGAGATAGTGGGATAGAGCTTGGTCAGTTGACTTGCTCAAAGTCCCATGGCTATTTGTGGCAGAGCTTGGACTGAAAATCAGATCTGTTAAATCCTAAGATGGGTTTTCTTTCCAATATCTGTTAATGTCTCCAGATATTAGGATTTTACCTCTTATTTGCTTACTTTAGGTTTGCAATGCTCATTTCTTTGTTTTCCTCTTTAGACACTGAAATATTTAATCAAAATAATGCAACAATAGGAGCTAAGTTTGACATTAGGAAACATGCATTCAAATCACAGCTCTGCTGCATTTTTAAATTTTTTTTTTCTTTTTCAACTTTTATTCTAGGTTCAAAGGATACATGTGCAGATTTGCTACATGGGTAAATTACATGTCACAGGGGTTTGGTGTACAAATGATTTTGTCACCCAGGTAGTCAGAATAGTACCCAACAGGTAGTTTTTTGACCCTTATCCTTGTGCCACCCTCTATACTCAAGTAGGCCTCCAGTGTCTACTGTTTCCCTCTTTATGTCCATTTGTATATAATGTTCAGCTCACACTCATAAGTGAGAATACATGATATTTGGTTTTCTGTTCCTATATTAATTTGCTTAGAATAATGGCCTTTGGCTGCATTCATGTTGCTGCAAAGAATGTGATTTTGTTCATTTTTATGGCTGTGTAGTATTCCATGCTGTATTTGTATCACATTTTCTTTATCTATCCATCACTGATGGGCCTCTAGGTTAATTCCATGTCTTTGCTATTGTGAATAATACTACAGTGAACATACAAGTGAATATGCCTTTTCAGTAGAATGATTTATTTTTGTTTGGGTATATTCCCAGTAACGGGATTGCTAGATCAAATGGTAGTTCTGTTTTAAATTTTGTGAGAAATCTCCAACTGCTTTTCACAGTGGCTGAACTAATTTACATTCCCACCAATAGTATGTAAGCATTCCCTTTCCTCCATAACCTTTCCAACATCTGTTTTTATTTGACTTTTTAGTAATAGCCATTCTGACTGGTGTGAGATGATATCTCATTGTGATTTTGATATGTGTTTCTCTAAAGATTAGTGATGCTGAGCATTTTTTTATATACTTGTTGGCCATGTGCATGTCTTCTTTTGAGAAGTGTCTGTTCATGTTTTTTTGCCCATTTTAATGGGGTTGTATGTTTTTACCCTGTTGATTTGTTTAAATTCCTTATAGATTTTGGATATTAGGCCTTTGTTAAATCCATTGTTTGCAAATATTTTCTCCCGCCCTGTAGGTTGACTCTTTACTCTATTGATTTCTGAGCTATTAAAATCAGAAAATGCTACTGAAGCTCTTTAGTTTAATTAGATCCTATTTGTCTATTTTTGTTTTTGTTACAACGGCTTTTGGGAGCTTTGTCATAAAATCTTTCCCAAGGTCTATGTCTGGAATGGTATTTCCTAGATTTTATTCCAGGGTTTTTCTATTTTTAGGTTTTACATTTAATCTTTAATCCACATTGGGTTGGTTTTTGTAGATGATGATCAGTAGCAGTACAGTTTCAATATTCTGCATATGCCCAGCCAGTTGTCCCAGCACCATTTATTGAATTGGGAGTCCTTTCCACAATGCTTGTAATTATTGATATTGTCAAACATCAGTTGGTTATAGGTGTATGACTTTATTTCTGCTTTCCCTAACCTGTTTCATTGGTCTATATGTCTGTTTTTGTACAAATGCCATGCTGTTTTCATTACTGTAGGCTTGCTTGAAGTCAGGTAATGTAATGCTTCTAGTTTTGCTCTTTTTGCTTAGGATTGCTTTGGCTATTCAGACTCTTTTTTGGTTCTATATGAATTTTAGAATATTTTTTTCTAATTCTGTAAGAACTGACATTGGTAGTTTGAAAAGGATAGCATCAAATTTGTAAATTGCTTTGGGAAGTCTGGCCATTTTAACAATATGATTCTTTCTATCGTGAGTATGAAATGTTTTTCCATTTGTTTGTGTCATTTCTGATTTCTTTAGGCAGTGTTTTGTACTTCTCATTGTAGAGCTCTTTCACCTTCCTGGCTAACTATACTCCTAGGTATTTTATTCTTTTTGTGGCTATTGTGAATGGGGTTGTGTTCTCTTTTTTATTATTATTATTATTTTTGGTGGGGGGTGGGATTGTGTTCTTGATTTGACTCTCAGCTTGAATGATATTGGTTTACAAAAATGCTACTGCTTTTTATACATTGGTTTTGAGTCCTGAAACTTAACTGAAGTTGTTTTTCAGTTCTATGAGCCTTTGGGCAGAGACTATGGGGTTTTCTAGTTATATAATTATGTTGTCTGTGAAGAGCGATAGTTTGACTTCCTCTCTTTTGGATGTCTTTTCTTTCTTTCTCTTGCCCAATTGCTCTGGCTAAAACTTCCAGTATTATGTTGTATAGGAGTGGTGATGGTGGGCATTCTTATCTTGTTCTGGTTCCAAAAGGGAATGCTTCCAGATTTTTCCCATTCACTATAATCTTGGCTATGGATTTGCCATGGATGGCTCTTATTATTTTGATGTATATTCCATTGAAGTATAGAATAAACATTCTTCTCATCTGCACATGGCACATACTCTATGATTGGCTACATGCTTGGCCATAAAGCAATTCTCAAAAAATTTCAAAAAAGCTGAAAATATATCAACCACACTCTTGGACCACAGTGTAATAAAAATAGATACCAATACCAAGAATTTACCTCAAAACCATACAATTACATGGAAATTAAACAACCTGCTGCTGAATGACTTTTGAGTAAAGAATGAAGTTAAGGAAGAAATACAAAATTTTTTTGAAAATAATTAAAGCAAAGATACACCATAGCAGAATCTCTCAGAGACAGTTAAAGCAGCGTTTAGAGGGAAGCTTATAGGGCTAGACACCTTCATCACGAAGTTAGAAAGATCTCAAATTAACAACTTAACGTCATACCTAAAGCTACTAGATAAACAAGAGCAAACCAACCCAAAAGCTAACAAAAGAAAAGAGATAACCAAAATCAGATCCAAACTGAACAAAATTGAGAGGGGAAAAGCTACACAAAATATTAATGAAACCTAAAGTTTGTTCTTTGGGAGAGTGTATAAGTTTGACAGACTGCTAGGTAAATTAACAGAGAATAAAGAAAGAAGGTCCAAATAAATACAATAATAAATGACAAAGATGACTTTACCACTATGCCACCATAATACAAAAAAAAAAAAACCCTCAGAGACTTTTAAAAACACCTCTATGCACACAAACTAGAAAAACTAGAATAAATTTATTAATTCCTGGAAACTTACGACCTCACAAGATTGATCCAGAAAGAAATTTAAATACTGAGTAGACCAACAATGAGTTCAAAAATTGAATCAGCTTTAAAAAAAAAAAAAACCCTGTCAACCAGGAAAATCCCTGGACCAGAAAGATTTACATCCATGTTCTACCAGATGTGTAAAGAACAGTTTGTACTAATGCTACTGAAATTATTTCAAAAAATTGAGAAGGAAGGACTCCTTCCTATATAATTCTATGAGGCTAACATCATTCTGACACCAAAACCTTGCAGAGACACACACAAAAATGAAAACTTAAGGGCAGTATTCCTGATGAACACAGATTCAAAAATCCTCAGTAAAACACTAGCAAATAAAATCCAACAGCACATACAAAGCTAATTGGCCATGATGAAGTAAGTTTTTTTTTCCTGGGATGCAAGGTTAAGTCAACATTACCCAAATCAATAAATATGCTTCTTCACATAAACAGAACTAAAAACAGAAATCACATGATCATCTTAATAGGTGCAGAAAAGGCTTTTGATAAAATTTAACATCATTTCATATTAAAAACTGTCAATAATTTGGGCATCAAAGGAAAATTTCTTGATTATTTTAATTGGAAAAAAACATTGTTTATAATTTCTAATTTTATGATATATATCTTGTCTCTTCATTTGACATTAAATCAATTTTTTCTCACAAACCCAATGGCCATTTTTCAATGAAATAATATGCATGCTTCTCTACCTTCCTGCAAGAAGAACAGCCAGAGAGAGCAGTAAAAACCTGTTTCAGTGGGAATGTTGCTTAGGAGAATAAAATAATAGAAAATATTAATGAATTTGTGTTAGGTATTTACCTACCTCTAAGGGTTTTACAGGTGGAGCAAAGTGTCTAATATGATAGATAAATGAGAAAGAAAATATCAATTTTGATGAATTTGAGGACGTATTCGTTATTCCATTTTTGTAAAATTCAATTAGATTGGTAAATTTCTCCCAATATAAATCCAGACCTTGTACACAGACAGAGAGTGTGGGATTGAGACAGACAGAGAGAGAGAGAGACACAGAAACAGAAGTAGGCCTACAGAACACTGTAGATCCATTAAAGTAGGGACGTGGATGAGGAAGTGTATTTGCTCACCCTTTCAGTCACAGGTGGAAGGAAGGTAGGAAGATACTCAGGATTTTTTCTACCAAAGTGGTTCTCAAACTTTAGGATACACTTGATCACCTGCAGAGCTTCTGATATTCAGATTTCTGGGTCCCATCCCAGAGTTTTTCATTCAACAGATCTTAGATGAGACTAAGAATTTACCTAACTTCTGACAAGTTCCCAGGTAAAGTGGATGCTGTTGGTCCAAGGACCACTTTTTGAGAACTGCTGCTCTAGAAAAAAGACTACCATGGCACTAGAAATAAAATAATAACAACAACAATAGCAAAACAAAAACTATTGCTTATGAACATTTGCCATGTGTTAGGCACAGTTCTAGAGCTTTATATAAAATACCTCATGATACACTTTGGATATTTTTCTCCACCCAAGTCTCATGTTGAATTGTAATCCCCAAGGCTGGATGTGGCGCCTGGTATGAGGTGTTTGGAACATGGGAGTAGATCCCTCATGACTTGGTTCTGTCTTCATGATAGTGAGTTCTCACAAGATCTGATCATTTAAAAGTGTGTGGCACTTCCTCTCTCTTTCTCTCCCTCCCCTTCTTCTCTTTTGCTTCTGCTTTTGCCAAGTGATGTGTCTGCTCTCCCTTCACATTCTGCCATAATTGGAAGCTCCCTGAGGCCCCTCCAGAAGCAGATACCACTATGCTTTCTGTAAAGCCTGCAGAACCATGAGCCAATTAGACCTCTTTTCTTATATATTACCCATCTCAGATATTTTTATATAATGAAAAGAATAGCCTAATAAAGAAAATTGGTACTAAGAATGGGGTATTGCAATAAAGATACCTGGAAATGTGGAATTAACTTTGGAACTGGGTAATGAGCAGAGACTGGAAGAATTTGGAGGGCTCATAAGAAGATAGGAAGTTGAGGGAAAGTTTGCAGTTTCTTAGAGATTGGAAAAATAGTTTTGACCAAAGTTCTGATAGTGATGTAGACAGTCCAGGCTGCTGAGGTCTCCAAAGGAAACGAGGAAATGACTAGGAAATGAAGCAAAGGTCATGAATGTTATGCCTTGGCAGAGAACTTGACTGCATTCTATTCATACTGTAGGGGGTCTCTGGAAGCTTGAATTTGACAGTGATAATTCACAATCTGCTGGAAGAAATTTCTAAGAAGCAAAATGTTTAAGATGTGGCCTGGCTGCTTCTAAGTGCCTCTGCTCAGATTTAGGAGCAAAGGAATGACTTAAAGCTGAAACTTAGGGAAGCATAGCATAAAATTTTGGAAAATATGTAACCTGGCCATTTGGTAGAAAAGAAATGCCAATTTTCAGGAGAAGAATTCAAGCAGGACATGGAGCAACCACTTGCTAAAGATGTTTGCATACCTAAAAGGGATCCAAGTGCTGATAGCCAAGACAATGGGAAAAAGGCCTCGAAGGCATTTCAGAGACCTTTGCAGCAGCCCCCCTCATCACAAACTCTCAGGCCTAGGAGAAGAGAATGGTTTCAGAAGAGAGATAGTTTCAGACCCACTGCCCTGTGCAGCTTTGGGATACTGCTCCCCTTATCTTGGCTGCTCCTTCTCCAGCCTCAGCTCAAAGTATCCCCAGATACTGCTCATGCCACTCCTCTGGAGAGTTTAAGCTGCCCTAAGCCTTGACAACTTCCATGTGGTGTTAAGTCTGCAACCTGCAGAGTGCAAGAGTGAATGCTTGGTAGCATCACCTAGATTTCAGAAGTTATATGAAAAAGCCTGGGTGCCTAGGCAGAAACCTGCTGCAGATGCAGAGGCACCACAGAGAACCTGTATTAGTGCAGTACCTGGGGGAAATATGGGGTTTGAGCCTTCACACAGAATTTGCACTGGGGCACTGCTTTGTGGACCTTTGAGGAGAAGACTGCTATCCTCTAGACTGAAGATTGGTAGATTTACTGGCAGCTTGCACCCTGCATCAAGCATTCACTCCCAATTTGTAACAGCAGCCTCTGAATCCTGCAAAGACACAGAGGCAGAGCTGCCCAAAGCCTTGGAAGCCCAACCCTTGCACCATTGTGCCCTGGATGTAGGACATGGAATTAAAGTTTATTTTGGAACTTTAAGTTTTAACAACTTCCCTGTTGAATTTTGAACATGCATGGGGCCTGTAGTCCTTTTCTTTTGGCCAATTTCTCCCTTTTAGAACAGAAATATTTACCCAATGCCTATGTCCTCATTATGTCTTGGAAATAACTAACCTGGTTTTGGTTTTACAGGCTCATAGGTGGGAGAGACTTACCTTGTTTCAGATGAGACTTTGGACTTTGGACTTTTGAGTTAATGCTGGAGTTAAGACTGTGGAGGACTGTTGAGAAGGCATGATTGTCTTTTGCAATGTGAGAAGAACATGAGATTTGGGAGAAGCCAGAGGTGGAATAATGTAGTTTCCATATTTGTCTTCACCCAAATTTCATGTGTTGAAATGTATTCCCTAATGCTGGAGGTGGGGTGTTGGGTGGGCGGCTGGTGTTTGGGTCATAGAAGCAGATCCCTCATGGCTTGGTACTGTCTTCATGTTATAGAGTTCTCACAAGATCTGACTGTTTAATAGTGTGTGGCACTTCCCTATCCCCACACCCCGACATGCACACACACACACTCTCTCTCTTTCTCTTGCTTCTGCTTTTGACCTGTGATGTATCTGCTCCCACTTTGCCTTCTGCAATGATTGAAAGCTTCCTGAGGCCTCCTCAGAAGCAGATATAGCTATGCTTCCTGTACAGCCTGCAGAACCATGAGCAGACTAAACTTTTTTTCTTTATAAATTACCCAGTCTCTGGTATTTCTTTATAGCAGTGCAAGAAGAGTCTAATACACTTCATTTAATCTTTTCAATAACTATGGGTGGTGAACCTAATTTTATCCCCAATTTGCAGATAAATTTAAATTATGTGCCTAAGGTCACACAGCTAATAAATGTAGGAGCTGGGATTTAAATGCAAGAAGAGTAACTCTAGAGACCGGTAACAAATATGCTTAAACAAGTTAGTTACCTTCTCTGAGCTTCAATTACCCATCTGTATTAGTCAGAGTCCTCCAGAGAAACAGAACCAACAGGATAGATGGATAGATAGATTAGATAGATGATAGATAGATAGATAGATAGATGATAGATAGATATGAAGAGACTTACTGTGAGAATTGGCTCACAGAATTATGGAGGCCAAAAAGTCCCATGATCTGTTGTCTGCAAGCTTTATAACTAGGGAAGCCAGCACTGTAATTCTGTTTGATGTAACTCCCAGTGTTAATGAGGCCTTGGATGGTGAGGTTGGGGGAGGAGGGACAACTGATGTAAGTCCTGGAGTTGAATGGCCCGAAAACCAGGGCTCTGATTCCCAAGAGCAGGAGAAGATGGATTTACTAGATCAAGAAGAGAGAGAGTAAATTCACTCTTGCTTTTAATTTTTGCTTCATCAGGGCCCTCATGGATGTATGACATCTACCCACATCTGTGAGGGTGGATCTTCTGTACTCATTCTTTTGATTCGAATGTTGATTTCTTCCAGAACACCCTCATGGATTCACCCAGAAATAATGGTTTGCCAGCTCTCTAAGCATCTCTTAACCCAGTCAAGTTGACACATAAAATCTATAAAGTGGAACTCACCATCTGTAAAATGAAACTCAGTGTTCTTTTGTGAGGTCATAGGACATGTTAATATCTTCCCCATTTCTCTTATACCTCCAGCTCTGCCATTTACTGATATTGACTTTGGGTAAGTCATTTTGCGTTTTAGAATTTCTTGATTTTAGCCCTTTATCTGTGTTTTGACTCAGCTCATGTCATCTGTAAAATAAAAGGATCATATCTATTTTAAGCCTCCTAATTATTTGATGTTCCACTAGATAAGAGGTATGAAAATGCTTTGAAATGGAAAACAAGCACGAAGCTATGTTGAGGAAACTTTCTTATAATTTCTGCTATTATTGATTTTTCCATGTAATTTTCACAAACGTTCTAAAAGGTACTTGAGGATACACTGCTATTTATTAAATTATAGAACTCAATTACTGTTAGAACCATTGAGATTTGCATACTAGGTTTCTTTGGAACTGTCATAAAGAATGTGGACCAAAGTGTTGTGCTGTAAACATAGGAGAAACCCTGCCTTATTTTAATGCATGATTGCTATTTTCAGGCATTCTACTAAAAATTTGTCATCTCATTTAAAATTCACTGTAACTCTATGAGGTTTGATGGTATTATTGTACCAAATTTTCCCGTAAATTGAGGTTTTGAGATGTTAAGCAACTATCCAAAGATCAGTTAGTTAGTAAACTTGTCATTGAGTCAGAAACAAACCAGGGCAGTCTCCCAAGCCTGACTTTGTGACTAATACTTTCTGATTTCATTTTTCTCAATTCACACAAATAAATCTTAGTAAAATTTCATTTTTAAATTTTTCTTTTTCTTTCATTTAACATGTTCTCATATATTTAATACTTTCTACCCTTTGTCTATATCAGGGCAACGTGTGGCAAGTTTAGTGAGAAATGAGTCTTATTCTTCAATATGAGGGGACTTCTTAGATTTGTCATTCTGGACACTGTGACGAAATTTACAACAAGGTTACATTATATCCATTGCACATATCTGTCTGCAATGCCTGGAGGGTTTCTTCAACCTCAGATTTTATAGACTAAAATAAGGATTTGTCATCCACATTCTGAGATGAAGGCTCAATATATCTTTCTATTTTGTTCATGTATGCAAATACATATTCCAAATTTGCTAAAGTTCCATGGGAGGATCTGATGTAAGCTTAGAGTTACTCCTCCTTAAATAATTAGCTGAAACCCCAAGGCAGAGGGTTGGTCTCTCAGGAAAGCCACCTTAACTTCCTCCAGGTGCAGCTGAATCAGCTCTATGTCTTTCATTCTCTCTCTGCTCTTGCTGGTCTATTCTTGAAAGACACTTTCTCAAGGATACACTTAACCTTCATCTTCACTTGTGCACTTGGGCAAGGCTTTAGTTGGCTTTGTCATGGGAATGTCACTCTCCAGTAACTCAGCAAGTGTCTGACTCCTCAACTGCAAGTTAACAGGGAAACAGCTTCCTGTTCTCTAGGTAAAATTCTTGCTGGACCTGTCCCTCTGTAACCTTAGCACTTACCTGCATTCTATCTACTGCTTTTTCTGTTATAGAGTGTTTGAGGAGAGGGACTGTAATTTGGAGCAGGCAGAATAACTCACTATTTGGGTGTAAATTCTTTCACTGTGAAGAAAAAACACATTTAATACAATTTGACAACTTTATTGAAGGCTCAGTATTAGCAAGTCTGGAACTTCCCAAAGTGCAGAGCTTATATTCAAAACAATTTTAGAAGAAGGACAGAATTTTTTTGATGGGTATGTGTTTAATGAGTTTTAAAATAATTCTCTTTAGCTTTCTACTTTAAAATATAACTGGTATCTCCAAAGCACTGATTTGTTTAATGTGTTTTAAAATAATTCTCTCTAGCTTTCTACTTTAAAATATAACTGTTACCTCCATAAGCACTGATAATTGTGATTTTACAACTATCAGTGCTTACGACCAGGTAAATGCCATCGCAAGACACCAAAGTAGATTGTCAGAACCATCAAGGTAGCCAGTTAGCTGAAGGATCTAGCAAGCATCGTGAAGTAGGCTTATGAATGAGTGCACTTTGAGAAATGCTGACCTAGATTTATAGATATCAAGACACACTCCATAGGACATTGTCAGTCCTCCTACTGTTGTTCCCCATAGCTGTTTGTGTGGCTCTCCTATTTACTCATTTTGTGTTTACTCACATTATCTGTATCCAAATCCAGGGTCTACCAATTTTCTTGCTGTGTGACTCAGGACCAATTACTTACTGCTTGGAGTCTAGGTCTCTTCGTCAATTACATGAAGAACTTAGAATAACACCTATGTCTCAGGGTACTTATAAAGTTTAAATGAAACTATATATGTATTTAGCCTGGTACCTGGCCTGAAGTAAGGGCTTAATAGGTGGTAAAAGTATCTTTAAGGGATAAAATACATATGATGTTATTTCAGGCTTAATAATTCAAAATTTTCAGGGAATTCTAAAAACTGAAACTGACTTCCTGTGTTCTGCTAACTGAACTGTGGGTCAATTGAGGCTGACAGAAGTTGAGCTGTTTGTGGTCACTGATGTACCCAGAGCCTGGGTTCTATCCCTCCTCTTCTGACTGTGTGGAAGGGCTCTTTCTGTGTACTAGTGCTCCTCAGAATCAAACACGTCCCTATTCTTCTTACTGATAATATGATTCCTATTCAATTAATCAAATGCTGTATGTACCAACCCAGAGACTCTTTAAGAAAATCTAATGTAACAATCCCAAGAATCACAACCGACTTAGTAAAAGGTAGAGTCCTGGGGTTTACTAAATCCTTGTCCTCCACACCTCAGTGGTACATTATATAAATGCATTTCAGAAAAGAAAAGAGACTAGGGACATTTCCTTCTCTCCTCCCAAGGTAATACAAAAATAAAGGAGTGCTTTATAAGTGTCACAATGGTACTTTTTTTATCAAGGGCAATAGATGTATAATACATTATATTATTTATTGTTTCCTTTCTCTAACCTGAGATAAAGCGTTCTGTTGTCTTATTCTCAGATGGAATAAGAATGCAAGTGTTTGTTTCTTTACATGTAATCAGATTAGTTGTTGTCATTACACTGTTTCCAAGTTGTTTCTTACTGTCTCTCTCTTTCTTTCATAATGGGAAAATATGCTCTGTGCAAAATTGGAGACATGCTTCTGCTTTCTCAGATGTTAGGGGTACTGTCTGCACAAGGTCCCAAAGTTTGTGAAAGAGAAGGTAGGTGACACCTATCAAACCTTGATGCAACAAACAATGTAGATGATGGGGAACACAGGGTTGGGCATTTTTGAGGTGGATGAAAGCAGGCTTCTTATTATCCAGAGAAGTTATGCCACCTATAGGCTAAGTCATATGTAACAGACATAACAAATGGTCATAGAGATAACATACACAGTGCAGACCTCTTTTCTTGCTTTATTTTCCTGAAAGGAAAATAAAGAACAAGTTGTCCAAGTTCACTTACTTAGTACTTAGGCAAGTTCATCCAGTGTTGTTAAAGTAACATCTGACCACTGCTTTCTAGTAGCATAGCAAACTTGGACAATTAACTAAAAGTTTCTAAACCTCTGTTTTTCTCATCTTTAAAATAAGACAATAGTGACTAAAGATTTGTTGTGTGTGGTTATCATGAGCTGCTATATATCATGCAATGCTTGTCATGGATTAGATGCCTAAAAAAAGTTGAACCATTACTTTACTCTTAGCAGTCATTTGCTATTGTGGACATTCAGATTGTTTTCATTCATTTGTTAATGCTTTTATTAGAAAACTGTGAGGCAAATACTCTGTGCCAGGTCCTATGTAGGGCTAACTATGGAATGGGACTGAAAGTCTGGGAGGACAGATGACATCAACAATACTATTCAAGTTACATAAAAGAGGCAAATTATCTTAGGATGGGACAGTGTTATAGGAGGGTTTTTGCTTTTTGTTTTGCCTTCTTTCAGTTTTATTTTTAAAGGTATGATATAAAATTAACTTTTAAATAATAGAAAGAATATATAAATATTTCAGCCAAAGCACTGAGCACTAATATGGAAAAAACATAACTTTGTTGACTTCCTTTGGTTTAACTTGTGTTTAGTATTTGTGACAGGGACCAAGAGTTGTGCCCTTTCTCCATTCATTCCTTCTTCTGTTGTAATAGAATTATTATCTGCGTACATGGCATCCCAGAATTGCAACTGTGTTATCTAAACTCTCCTGCAGCTTTGTGAGACCATATAACTAAGCTCTGGGCAATGAGACATAAGAACAGAAGTTTTCAATTTTATAAAGGTCAATTTATAATTTATAAAATTTATCAGCCATAATTTTCAAGGTAAGACATTTTTCTCTTATGTTTTCCCCCAGCAATTTTATAGATTTAGGTTTTACATTGAGGTTTATGATCCATCTTGAGTTATTTTTCATGGATGGTGCAAAATTTGGTTCGAAGTTTATTTTTTTTTGCATATGGATATCTAGTTGTTTGGGTACCATTTACTAAGAAAGCTATCCTTCCTCTACTGAATTGCATCAGCATCTTTGTTGAAAATCAGTTGTGCATATATGTGTGCGTTTATTTTTGTATTTTCTATTTTTTTCTATTGATAAGTGTGTCCGTCTTGATGTTATCGCTATTCTCTCGCAATCACTGTACCTCTGAAATATTGAAATCAGGTAGTATTTGTCCTCCAACTTTTGTTTTTTTCAAGGATGCCTAAGCTTTACTAAGTCCTTTGCATTATTATATGGTGTTTAGAATCAGTTTGTCAATTAAAAAAAAAGCTTTCTGGAATTTTGATTGAAATTCTATTAGATTTGTGGGTTAATTATGAACATTTGATGCTTTAGCTACCGAGTCTGCCGACACATGAACACAGTGTATCTATCTCTTCATTTAAGACTTCTTTAATTTCTCTCAGTGATGTTTTATTGTTTCCATTGCACAAGTTTTACACTTCTTTTTTAGATTTATTTCAAAGTATGTCAAATTGTTATGGAATTGTAAAATTCTCCTTCATTTTCCACCATGATTATGTTTTCTGAGGCCTCCCAGTCATGTAGAACTGTGAGTCAACTAAATCTCTACTGTTTGTGAATCACCCAGTCTCAGGTGGTATCTTTATAGCAGGGTGAAAACAGACTAATACACTTCATTTTCATCTAATATATTGTTTCTGTTCTAGGTTCTCAGCCAGTATATCTCATTATATGCACACATTATATCTTTTTAGGCTCCTCTTGGCTGTGACAGTTTCTAAGATTTTTTAAAATTTTTGATAAAACTGGCAGTTTTGAGGCATAGTGGTCTGGTATTTTGTAAAGCATCATTCTATTGCAATCCGTGGTAAAGTTATTCTTTTTTTTACTTTATGAATACTGTACTCTTTGAAAGGGATTCCCTATGGATAGTCCACATTAATGAATGGGAATGCTCCACCTCCTTAAGGTGAAATATCTATGTAAATTATTTATAAGTCTTCTGCATGTAAGATGTATCTCTTGTAATTTATTTATTTATTTGTTATTTAGTTATATTACTATGGACTCATGGATATTTATTTTATTCTTTTGTTTATAATCTGATACTACTTTGTATTACATATACTATATCATATTATATATACCATGTATTTATTTATTGCTCCAATTATTCCATCCTTGGCCACTAAGAGCACTTTCAGTTAGTGTCTCTTTGTCATATCCCATCAGTGTACTGTGTGTTGTTTTATTTTCAAGTGGCTTCGTTCTTTCTAGTACCAGAAGATATCCCAAATCTCATATATTTCCTTCCCCAGTTCTAGAATCAGCCATTTCTCCAAGAAGACTGAGTGCCTTTCATTTGAGAATGGTATTAGAATCCGAATTGTGCATGCTAGGTAGGGTTGCTGCTACTGGGTGTTATTATTTCTAGGTCCTCTCAGGTGACAGAGAAAGAAAATAACCATACATGGGTATATTCTAATTTGCACATATATGCATATCTATATTCCTATATGTAATAATCTATATTTATTAAATTATGAGCTAATACTGATGTCTCCAATTCTAATGCATTCCCATATGGGCCATTCTGACCTCCTCTCCTTGCTTATCTGTAAACTTATACTGTAACACTGAGAAACCAGTTTTTGCCATCCATTTACTTAATTGTTCAATTCTAGTATAAATGTATAAAGCACCAGAAGTTTTAGCCCATGACCCTGTGGGATACAAATTCACAAACTGGAGTGCAGTGCAAAGTGATTGCTTTCTAAATTTAAATTTCCGATTGCTTATTCATAATATACAAAGTTATAATTATTTATATATTGCTTTTATTCTTTGGCCTTGTTAAACTCACTTATTAATTTTAGAAGATGATTTTATAGATACCATTAAATGTTTTACATATGTTATCATGTTCTCTGGGAATAAAGACAGCTTTACTTCTTTCTTTGGAATCTGTATACCTGTAATTTCTTTTCATGTATTTTTACAATGACTAGAACATCCAGTAAAATGTTGAATAGAAGGGGTTAGCATGAGCATCTTTGCCTTTCTCCTCATCTCTGGAAAAAAATGTTCAATCTTTACATCTTTATCTATGATGTTTGAGGAAGTTTGTTTTCCCTTTATTTGCTGAATGTTTTTTTTTTAATGAGGAATAGATGTTGTATTTTCTCAAATAGTTTTTATGTAACTATGGAGATAATCATACAGCTCTTACTTTATTCTGTTGAGATACTGACATATATTTGTTAGTCTTTTACTGTTAAACCAACCTTGCATTCTTAGAATGAGCTACTGGGTCATATAACTTTTGTATGTCTTTGCTAAAATTTTGTTATTAATTACTCCATTGACATTCATAAGTTATTAATCTGGCCTTTTATTTATTTATAGTGTCCTTGTCTGATTTTGGTTACGGGGAAACAAACCAAATAGAATTAGTTGTGAAGTATTTCCTCCTCTTCAATTATTTTGGAAAAAATTTATATTGAATAGGTTTTAAATATAAAGTTAAATTTATTAATGACCATTTGAGCTACAATGTGAGCTTTGGTTTAAAATAACTGTCAATTTCACCTACGTTGTGGGATTTTTGACATAATGTTTTAATATTCTCTTATTAACTTTTAAAAATATCTGTGATCTGTATCAATTTTAAACCTTTTACTCCTGATATTGGGAATTTGTTTCCACTTTTTCAGCTGGATAAATATGGCTAGATGTTTATCAGTTTTCATGATTTTGATAAAAAAATTGACCTCTAGTTTTATTAATTTTATCTATTTTTGTATTCTATTTCATTGATTTTCACTCTGATCTTTATTATTTCTTTATTCTGCTTACTTTGCTTTGAATTTGGTCTTATTTGTCTAGATTTTCAAGATGTAATCTGAGGTCATTGATTTGAGACCATTCTTTTTATCATATGAAAGCATTTAGTGGTATAAATTTTTCTCTATGCATTGTCAGCACCCTACAAATTCTGATATGTTTGCCATTACTTTTATGCAGTCCACAATGATATCTGACTTCTATTTTGATTATTTCATTGAGTCATCCTTAGAAACATGTTATTTACTTTCCAAATATGTTGAATTTGAGGATTTTCCAGATACCATTCTGTAACTGAGTTAGTTCCATGGTGCCAATTAACATATTTTGTATGATATCAAAGTGTTATTTATTGAGATTCGTTTTATAGGACAGGGCATAGTAATGTTGGTAAGTTCCATGTGCACATGAAAAGATTGTGAATTCTGCTATTGTTGGGTAGAGTTTTCTAAATTGTCAATCAAGTCATGTTGGTTGATAGTGTTTTGCAAGTCTTCTAAAATCTTAGTGATTTTCTATCTACTTGTCTTATTAATTACTGAGAATGGAATACTGTAATATTCATCTGTAAGTGTGGATTTGCCCATCTCTTCTTTCAATTCTTCATGTTTTTGAAACCCATATTTTGCTAAGTGGCTAAAAGCTTAAGATTGTTAGGTTCTCTTGATGAAGTTATCCCTTTATCATTATAAAATGAACTTCTTTATTACTATGAAATGGTAATATTCTGTGCTTTGAAATCTACATTGCCTTATATTGATATAGCTACTTCAGACTTTTGATTAGTATTTGCATGATAAATCTTTTTTCATTTGTTTTTGACCTGTGAGTGTCTTCATTTTTGGCTGTGTTTGTTGTGGGCAGCACGTGGTTGGTCCTTATGACATTTTAATCTAATTTATCAATCTCTGATTTTAATTAGGGTATTTGTGTTATTTATACTTAATATAATGATTGATGTTTTGGTTAAAATTGAGCATCTTTCTTTTTGTTTTATATTTGTCCTGTCTGATCTTTCCCCACATTTTCTTCTTCTTTTTCCCTGCATTTATTTGGTTACTTAAATTTTTTTAGGATCACAGGTTGTCTCCTCCATGTTTTCAGATGTTTAACTTTGTGTATTCTTCAATACTATCCTGCTTATATGGTTTTAATTCTTCCTGTGATAACTGCATGCTAGATTGACTGTGCGCAGCCCTTCTTATAGGTAGTCTTAGCAACAATCATCTGTAGAATAATGGTTTTTCTCATCCTCCCTCTTTTCCCTCAAGACATATTTAAAAAATCTTTGGATAATTTCTTTTGATTTTACTTATATTTTCTAAATATTCAATAATATATTTCCATTGAGTGTAATTTTATAGTCGAGACAGGTCTTACTCTGTCACCCAGGCCAGAGTGCAGCAGCCTGATCACAGCCCACTGCAGCCTTGACCTCCCCAGGTTCAGGTGATTCTCCCACCTCAGCCTCTCAAGTAGCTGGGACTACAGGTGCACACTACCACACCTGACTGATTTTTGTATTTTTTGTACAGATGAGGTTTTTGTACATTATTCAACCCATTTTACTCAGTTTGGTCTTGAACTCCTGGGCTCAAGTGATAGACCCACTTTGGCCTCCCAAAGAGCAGACAAATGTTAATTTAATCAAAGTTGGGAATAAAGCAAAAGGTTTATGAAAACATAATGGCACCTAGCTTTTCAGTGTATTCTTTGCACATTTTCTGAGTAAATCACCTGAATTAGAACCTGCTAAGTTCCCTCTTGGCTATATTCAGTTCCTTAGCTAGAGGACACTTGAGCATATCAAGGGTGTTCAGACCTATTCTGAGCTCTAAGATAAAGCATATTAGTCAGTGGGAACTTAAAGGGCAGACTAGTACATAAGTTAGGGAATCAGGCTCTGTCAGGCAAGACTGCTCCTGGACAGTGGTTGGGAGAGGATGCAATAGAGTTACATGGCTGTTTCAAGATCTGCCAAGGTTGGTAGGCCTGCAAAGGCACAGATAATCATGATTCCTGCTGGTTTGAAAAGAGTAGTACCACCCCCAGAGAAGAGCTGAGAGGATCTGGAGTTGAGTTTCAGGGCTGTTGTATTGTCACAGCTGGGACCAAGGTCAGTGGGCCTGTCACCTGAGGCATGTGAGGGCATGGCTCCTTCTAGTTCCCTTGGTGGATAGTTCTGATGGCAAGACAAAGGCCAAATGGGGATGTAGCTGAGTATATAAGAGACCATTTCTGGATCTGGAGCCAGGACTATGCTTTAGGCCTGCCAAAGGGTATGGCTCTGCCTTCTCAAGATGACCTGCTTAGGTTTTGGGCTCTACCTTGGTTTTATAACCTCCTACCTGAATCCCAAAGTTCCAACAAAGGCAGTTTTGTTTGTGAATGGCTGAAAATGTTGCTATGGTGGAATATGAGTGGGAATCTCATATTCTGCTATCTTGCTGATGACCTTGGTGACTTTTAAAAGTATGCAAAAGTGGACAATCTATGGAGTCCAGTCAAAACTCACAGAGATAATCCACATTCAAGTGGTTTTTGAGTGTGCTTTTGTCAATTTTTGGCTTTGCCAAAAAGCAAGCTTCTGCTGTAAGTTGCATGGCTATGGTAGCTAAAACACAGGTGGAAACCTCACCCCATAGACTTTCTTTCTGGCTAGGAAAGACAGGGAAAAGAGACCTTGTAGGTCAGAAGGTGAGGCGAAAAATATTAAAAAGAGAAGACAGAAAAAGTAAATCACTGTTTTTACCAAGGTTTTTTTTTTTTTTTTTGGTAGTTCATTCTTGAATAAATTTTCTCAAGTGGAGACACAGGCCTTTGATCTATTTCCAAAGTCCTGAAAGAATTGTTTTTGTCAAATTTGTCCAGTTTTAGCATTGGTTTTTGGAAAAAGGGTTTGCTAAGCCCCTTACTCAGCCAATCCAGAAGTAACACCAACATTTAACAGTCAAAAGAAAAGGAACCTGTTGGGAAGGAAGTTAAAATAAAGACACCCATACTTGCTAATCAAAACGAAGAGAAGGTACTAAAAACAGTATTAACATATTACTATATTGAATTGTTTTGGAAAGAGAAAAATAGGCGTTTTAAAAACTGGAACATAGGGAAAATGGGTGCCTGGAAGAATGTCATTATTCAACCTAAAGGAAGGAGAAGGCCAATCAAATCTAGTATTGTGTGCATGATTTTTAGGGTTTAAGCAATGAAAGCAATTAACATCAGGGAAATGCATCATTGGATATTTGTATCTTTATTCTTGTGATCCCCTTGAGCTCTTTCAGATCTGTCGATTGCTTTTGTGCATCACCAGTTCCTGATTAAAAAGGGATAAATGATGCAAGTGAAAACTGCACATGTAAAAATAATGTATATTACTTCTGTCCATTTTCTTCATGTTCATTTCCCTTTAGCTTTTTAGTTGTAAATGGTGGAAATGTAACAGGAAATTGTGAACAATGAAAAATTGCTCTCAGAATAAATTGGTTGTAAAATAGCAATTTATGAAAGCACATTAAGAAAACTGTGGTTCTATAGTCTTGAATAGTGACTACAGGGAAAATATTTGGAGTTGGAGAGATTCACTTATTCTTTCATTCATTCAACAAATACTTACTGAGCTGTTACCAAGGGCCGTGCATTGCTGGGGATACAGCAGAGGACAGTAGAGACAAACTCCCCTGTGTTTCTCAATTTGACATCCTAGCTGGGGGATACAGGTTATAATCATGGTAAGTTGGTAAATTATATAATATACCAGAGGGTATCAGTTTTATGGCCAAACATTAAATAGCATATTGGGGACAAGAAATAGCGTGAAGTTCTGCAATTTTAAGTAGTATAGACATGGTAGACCCCACCAAGCAATAACTTGAAGAGTGGAGGAAGCAAGCCATGTGAGCATCTGGGCAAAAAACATGCCAGGCAAAAGGAAAGGCTAGTGCAAAGGAAGAAGATTACTTGTCATGTTAAAAAACAAAGTAAGCCTGACAGTAGATTGAGCAAGGAGAAGAGTAGAGGAGGCGAGGTCAGAGGACCAATAGATCAGGTTATGCAGAGCTCTGCAGGCTAACTCAAAGAGTCTGGTTTTTACTATATATAAGATAGGGAGCAATTGGATAGAGAAGTAACAAGATCTAATATTGATTCAAAAAGCTGATTACAAGATCTGTGCGTTGTTAGAAAAAGGATTAGGACGTCGAGTGATCGAGTCCCAGCTTGTTAGCATGACATTCAAGGCTCATCTTGATAGGGCCCCTACAACCACTTTTCAGCCTCATCATTTGTTTCTTATCTACCACTGCTCCCTTATCATCCCTATCTCACCACCCCATGTCTCAAATGTATTAAATGTGCTGGGCAGGCAAATAATACATTTTGATTTTGCTGTTTCTACCTACCTAGACTGCTTTTATTTGTCTTTGGAATTCCTATTTCTTCTGGTTAGCATAACACTTATCACATTTTATTACAACTGGTCATATTCCTGTGTCTCTCCTTGAATCCTTAGCAACAATACTGAGTATAAGCTCTATGTGAGTCCATTGCAATGAATACAATAGGAACAAATCTAATCATCTGATTCAAGTTAAGGGAATGTTTACATTTAGGCTAAAACTAATTTCAGAAACAAAGAAGGCAGTTTAAAGCAAAAACCTTTATTTCAGAGGATTTGTCATGGTGATAAACTGAAAAACTTTATTGAGAGGTCAGTGAGGTACTAGGAAAGAAATGGGTATTGCAAAAACATAGGCTAAGAATGCCTTTTATTCAATATGCTTATTATTACTTGATATTACAGTGTACATTTATTTGCATTTTTCTCTCTACCAGGATGAAATCTCCATTAGAGCAGACACTTTGCCTTTTGCACTGCCATGCTTGCATTTCTTAAAATATCTAGGTGCTTGGTAAATATTTGTTAAATGAATAAATAATCACTTTAAGTGAACTTTAAGTTTAGATATGAGCTTTTTCTTTATCATGAAGAATTATTATTATTTTTTGCTGGTAAAAGGAGCTGTAATAAAGTTTTCAAGAAAAATTAACTCTTTGACTTGAGTTAATTCTTAGAGAGTTATCTCAATCTGACAGAGTCTTACCTAGGGATTATTGGTAAAGATAATGATCAATGTCTTTAAGAACAGGTATATAAAAATTTCAAAAGTGTTCTTCAGGTTATTACTGTTTACAATGATCCAAATTAAAAGCCAATACAATGGCTACTATTCACATTATATTAATTACTTATATTAATTATAATCATATAACTAATAATATTAACTTTTAATTCCAAATAATGTTAACTTTTAACTCTAAGAAAGCTAAAAAAAATATAGCTCATAAGTAAGTTTCTGGTTAATATAACTTGGGGAAAAATAGACTTTAGAGCCATGTGATAATGGGCAAGACCTTGAGTCTTTAGTTTTATTTCTCTGAAAGGATAAATATTGACCTAACAGTTTACTAGTGTCTTTTCCTCATTCATCAATCTTTTATTATTATTTTTAGACTATAGATTGGAACCAGTTTCCCAGCTAACAGTTAATTTTCTGGCCCTGTGTGCTGAGTTTATTGGTACTTTTACCACAGTCTTGGCACTGTTGCAGCACAATGGAAATTCTGTGAGAGTCACTTTATCATGCTTCATACTTGATACGGTTTGGATCTGTGTCCCCATCCAAATCTCATGTCAAATTGTAATCCTTAATGTTGGAGGTGGGGCCTGGTGGGAGGTGATTGGATCATGAGGGTGGATATGCCTTTTAGTGCTGTTCTTGTGATAATAAGTGAGTTCTCATGAGATCTGGTTCTTTAAAGGTGTATGGAACCTCCCCTCTCTCTGTTTTCCTCCTGCTCCAGCCATGTGAAGTGGTGGCTCCCCCCTTTTGCATTCTTCCATAATTGGAAGTTCCCAAAGGCCTCCCCAGAAGCAGGAGCTGCTATGATTCCTGTATAGCCTATGGAACCATGATCCAATTAAATCTTTTTTAAAAATATAAATTACCCAGCCTCAGATATTTTTTATAGCAGTACAAGAATAGACTAATACAGAAAATTGGTACTGAGGAACAGGGCATTGCTATAAAGGTACCTGAAAATGTGGAAGTGACTTTGGAATAGGGTAACAGGCAGAGGTTGGAAGAGTGTGGAAGGATCAGAAGAAGACAGGGAGATGAGGGAAAGTTTGGAATTTCCTAGAGACTAGTTGAATGGTTGTGATCAAAATGCTGATAATGATATAGACAGTGAAGTCAAAGTTGAAGAGGTCTTATGGAAATGAGGAACTTATTGGGAACTTGAGCAAAGATTGTGCATGTTATGTTTTAGCAAAGAACTTGGAGACATTGTGCCCCTGCCCTAGGGATCTGTGGAACTTCGAACTTGAGAGTGGAACAAATTTCTAAGAAGCAAAGCATTCAAGAAGCAGTCTGGCTGCTTCTAACAGCCTATGCTAATATGCGTGAACAAAGAAATTACTTAAAACCAGAATTTACATTTAAAGGAGAAGCAGAGCATAAACATTTAAAAACTTTGTGGCCTGGCCCTGTGGTAAAAATCAAAAGCCAATTTTCAGGTGAGGAATTCAAGCAAGTTGCAGAAATTGGCATAAGTAAAGAGGAGCCAAGTGCTAATAGCCAAGAAAAAAGGGCAAGGGGCCTTGAAGGCATTTCAGAGACTTTTGAGGCAGCCCCTCCCATCACAGGCCCAGAGGCCTAGGAGGGAAAAATGCTTTCGTGGTCCAGGCGCAGAGCCCTTCTGCCCTGCACAGCCTTGGGACACTTCTTCCTGCACCCCAACCATTCCAGCTCTGGCCATGGCTAAAATGGGTCTAGGTATAAAATGGGTCCTGCACCACTGTTTCAGAGGGTTCAAGCCAGGGGCCTTCGTGGCTTCCATGTGTTGTTAACCCTGCAAGTACACGGAATGCAAGAGTTGAAGATTGGGAGCCTCTTCCTAAATTTCAGAGGATGTATGAAAAAGCCTGGATGTCCAGGCAGAAGCCTACTGCAGGGTCAGGGCCCTCATGCAAAACCTCTACTAGGACAGTGTAGAGGAAAAATGTGAAGCTAGAAGCCCCACACAGACTCCCCACACAGATCTCACAAGTAAATTCTTGAGAGATCTGGTAATTTAAAAGTGTGTGGCACCTCCCCTTTCTCTATCTTTCTCCTGCTCCTGCCATGTGAAGTGCTGACTCCCCTACTTTTGCCTTTGCCATAATTGGAAGCTCCTTGAGGCCTCCCCAGAAGCAGAAGCTGCTGTGCTGTCTGTATACTTTGCAAAACCATGAGCTAATTAAACTTCTTTTCTTTATAAATTACCCAGTCTCAGGTATTTCTTTATAGCAGTATGAGAATGGACTAACACTACACACACACACACACACACACACACATATATATATAGTATTGAAGTGAAATGAAAAAATATATACGTGCATGTATATAATACATAGATATGGATGATATATGCATGTGTGTGTATTTGTGTGTGTGTGTATGTATGTGTGTGTGTATATATATATGTACACACACATACATACACACATATATATATATATGAATTCCAACAGATAATCCCAGGATACTTAAGGAAAAGGACAATTATAAGACCTTCATGAGAAGTATGTTCTCTTGATTCTGCCACAGGAGTAGACTTTTATTATTTTGCCTACCACATGCCTTATCAGTCTTTTGAGAACAATGTTCTGATTTTGCTTTGGGAGGATAGTCACTCCTTTTCTGGTCCACATGCATAAGGTAAACAAGACTGACTTTATCCCCCTCCCCTGTGCATACCATCCCCTCCACCCAGATTCCAGATGTGTAGGCCTTGACCGAGCTATGCTGTCAATGCATACAGCACCCCCAGCCACAGAAACAGGTTCAGGAGTTGAGAAGTGATCCAGCTCAGGCCATTCACTGTCACCAAGACTCAGTTCTCTGACTCCTGTCAGCACTCTCTGGGAAGTGCTGGAACAGATGCTGGGGCATTGATAACCTGAAGCTATTTCAGGAGTTACCAGGAAGAACCCATAATGTGTCCCACCCAGAGGAACTAGAGAAAAAAGTGGAACCTTGTGACACCGCTTGGACCCTGAATCATGACTTAGGTAAAGCCAGGTCTAATCCTGGACATTTTACTTTACATGAGCACCCACTCCCCTTTTTCTTAGCTGGTTTGAATCAGGTTTTCTTCCCCTAGCAACTGACAGAATTTTAACTGATGCAGACACTAACTAGTTTCATGACTGTGGATGCATCAGATTATCTGCCCATATTTCCACTAAATGAAAATAATAATTTCTGTCCTAAAGTAGTAAAGGCTGTAGAATAGTATTTGAATAGACTATTAATTCACATATACATTAAAACTGATGCCTGATTTTTCTGGCTACCAAACATTTCTTGAACATAGTTGTCCCTCAGTATCCATGAAGGACTGGTTCTGGGACCCCCCTCACATATCAAAATTCATAGATGCTCAAGTCCCACAGTTGGCCCTGCAGACATGTAGATATGGAGGGATGACTGTATTTCATTTTCCTGATGCATTGTTTGCTGTTCTCATATGCCTGAAATACACTTCCACATGCTATCATTTATCTGTATTCAACTCTATGTTAGAAACTTTTAGGGCTGGCTGGGGACATATAAAAAATGAATATTGTCACCTTCAACAGCTTTAAGTGAAGATTAACATTTGGAGGTATATGTAAAAAAAGCAATTGCTAGTTGGAAGATAAATTAAGAACTAAAAAAATGTTCATTGGAAGATAAAAGTTGCCTTTTTGAAAGAAAGAGATTTCACGTCATGCACTCATTACATATTATCTCATTTATTTATTGTCAAATGTATAACAAGTGTATGTGATCTCTACTTTATAGATAAGGAAATTAAGGTGATGAGGGTTTGAATAATGTTATATAGCTCATTTGTGATTGCATAAGAATTCAAACCTTTTGTCTAAGCTTAGAATCTACGCTTTTTATAACTTTTGCCTTGAAGGATAAGGAGGATGTGGGAATTCAGAGGAGGTGTAAAGGGAAGTCTGGAAGAAATGACCTGTGGATCTTTCCTAAGCTCCAGGTCTTAATCAGCACCTGTGTAGTCTGGGTAGCCTCTACACCACCTATAACCAGTCCTGATGTAAGACAGGTGAATTGGCCGGGCGTGGTGGCTCACACCTGTAATCCCAGCACTTTGGGGGGCCGAGGCGGGTGGATCACGAGGTCAAGAGATCAAGACTATCCTGGCCAACATGGTGAAACCCCATCTCTATTAACAATATAAAAAAATTAGTTGGGCATAGTGGCGGGCACCTGTAAGAGGGGGATATGAACGACTGTATTACTCACTGAACATTTGAGACTATTCATAGTACAAGCACGTTTGCAATTTACGGGGTGCCCAGAGCTCCAATGAAGTGTCCAAATCTAAATAATGTGAATGCTCTGAAGAGCTCAGAGTGGAGAAATGTGCATCCCTTCCATTTTATCTTACTAATATTATCAGGAAAGCCATTTAAATTCATATACAACCTGAAATACAGTTTACACCTGAAGTCTTTTACTGTGGTTTTATATTTGAAGCTTACTTTTCCCACTGCAGATAAAAAAAAAAAAAAAAAAAAAAAAAAGAATCATACATGGTTTTACAGATTCAACTGTCATATAAAAGCCAACTTTGGAGTGGCATACATGTTAATTGCCATGTTTCTCTACTATGATTAATTTAGAGAGGCTGTAGTTCCTAAATATAATATATTGAGTGCTGTGGTTTCAGGAATAAGATTTATAGGAGGTAGAGTTAAGATGAGCACATATGAAGAGAAAAGAGTTAACATTTAAAGACTTATGACCTGTCAAGCACAAAGCTTAGTTTGCAAACATTGTATCAGTAGATTCTCATAACAATCTTCTGAAATAACAGTTTTTATCTTCATCTCACAGATGAGGCTCAGAGGGGTAAGCAATCTTTGCAAAATTACAATTTATACAGAAAGGCTAGCATATTTTTAATACTTTACATGTGCTAGGTACCCTGCTAAGTGCATTGCGGGGTCTGATATATAATCCTCAGTACACTGATATAATCCACTCCTTGCAAATAGGAAGCCAGGCTGCAAATAGGAACCCAGATAAAAAACTGCCCAAGATATCACAGGGATAACATTAGGGGGTATGCAACTAAGAAGTTGACTTTTATATAAAAGTTGCATTTGTAAAACCTTATATGCTTCTTTTTTTGTATCTGCAATGGGAAAAGTAAGCTTCAAATACAGAAACTAGCTTAGAGGACTTCAGGTGTAAATTGTCAGAATTTGAACCCAGCACTGGTGGACTCAACAATGTCAGTCAGGGTACTCTATTTGTCCCAACATCTCCACTTTTTAAAGGCCCTTTTGCAAAATCATGAAGTGAAGTTCACAGATAATATAACCGGTTACACATATAATTTCAAGAAAAGCCAACAGAAAGACCTGAATGTAGTATATAAAATAAAGTTTTAATAAAACAAAATCTTTAATCCAATACATAATATACGCTACTGGATTATAAATATTTTACAATGTACACAGACATTTTTATTATTATAAATATTTTATCTGTGATTACTGACATATGAATATTCTAGAAGGCTTAACACATTGTCAGATGTTTCCAAGATCAGAGGCTCACCAGAATATGACAGCTACAAACACAGATGTATCTGAGTGTATTATCTTGGCAACTCAAATATCACAAAGTCATTACTGTTGGTGATTTTCTCAATGGGGAACAAACCATAGTAACATTCTAAAAATAACAAAATATTTTCTCATTTTGCATGGTAGCTGCATTCCTGGACAATTATCTTTATTTTAGTACCATGAAAATTACAATCGTGTATGTGCGTGTGTGTGTGTGTGTGTGTGTGTAATAATTAAAAGCATTTGTTAAAAAGTACAGAGTAGAAACTTTGAAAATGATATGGAGTGAGAAACAGTTTTTTGTGTGTGAGGGGCTGTCCCTGGCAATGCAGAACACACAGCATCCTGGTTTCCACACATAAAATATTGATCACTACACCCAATTTGGGAGATAAACGAAAATGTTCACTATACCTTTCTAAAATGCATTTTGGAGAGTTGTTCCCTTTTGAGAATCACTGTCATCAAGTTATCAGATACTGAATCTATCTGACTCCCTCATGAATGCAAAACTGTAACAGGTGAGAGATGAAGAGATTGAAGAGTAGGCAGACTTCTCCTTAACTGAGCCAGTATTTCTTAAATATCAATCATTTCTTTGTCATATTTAGGATATTTGCCTCATATACAAAACACTGATATTTAGTATTTCTCTTTTAACTGATTCGCTTTTTACTATAAAATTTTCACTTTAAAAATGAACATCAGTTACTATCTTAAATGGAAAATAAGAATCACTTGCCATGAGTGAAATGTAAACTTGAAAATAACGTAATGAATAAAGCAAACACAAAACAACAAATAGAAGATGATGTTAGATTCTGTTGCCAGTTGAAGAGTCTCAGCCTGATGTCTATTCTTTTTTGTCTAATCACAGCATTAAGCCTAAATTGTCTCCCCAGAACAGCAGCGACCTAATTCTTTGTCTGGTTTCCAGAAGAATGGAGGGAAAATTCATTTTTTTATACTTTATGACAAGTCAGCTGCCATTATTCTCATCTCTCCAGGATAAAGACATTGTTTGGTTTTGATTAAGAATAAAATACATTCTTTTCTCCTGAGTGTATGAATCCCTTTTATAAACATTTATTCTTTTTTATAACAATAAGATATTGTGACTTGTTACTGAGCACTATTCTAGACATTTAACATATATTATTTCTAGTATTTTGTGCAATACTCCAAGGTATGCCTCAAAGCTTCCATTTTACAGATGAGAAAATTAACATACAGTGCATTTGTATTTGACTAATTTGCCCAAAGTCTCACAGCTGGTTGGTGGCAATGCTAGGATTCCAACTCAGGGCTAATTACAAAGCTCAGAGAACTCTTACTATTCCTTATGTAAATTTACCATGGAAATAAAAGCCGTAATAACATAGACTTGCCTGCCTGTATGGAGATAAGTACTTAAGGTGATTTAAATTTCTCTCTGACTAAACAGAGATGTGTTAGCCTTAACCTAGTGGTATATTAATATAATCCAAAGAGTTTTATTTTATTAAGTCTCTTACTGTTACTTAAGAGAAATATAACTAATCACATTCACCCAACATGAAGGCTCTATTGTTTATCAGTTTCTCTGAAATGTTTCACAATGCTGGTTCATAAGGGATCTGAAATCTAGTAGCAAATGAATAAAAACAGATGTTGGATGCTCTGGAAGTTGGCGCCATCCCTCAATATCAGTCTTTATGACAGTTGCTGGTACTGCTGGGGACTGGATGAGGCAGACGTTAAAATCAGGGAATACCAAAGGCACAGGTGGTTTAACAGCCTTAATTCTGTCCTGTCAGGCTCTACTGCATATGCTGGTTCCCCTGAAATTACAATGTGCTTTCAGCCTCTCACTCTAACCAGGTCCTGCACACTGCTTTGGAACACCTTCATTTCAAACCTCTGTTTATTTTTTTCCAAATCTCTGATCATTCAAACCGTCCTTTCTCAATCCGATTACATCAACTTGCCTTCTACTTCACTGAGAAAATACAAGGCACAACTCCCACATCTTACCTGCATCTGCATCTATATTTTCCTCATTCCCTTCTGACACCACAGACAATGCGTCCTTCTCTAAATAAAGATAACTTTCTTGCATTGTGGGTTGAATTCCACTCTCAGGAACCTTGCTGCACTGATTAGACCCCACTATCCTTATACACCTTCAATTCTTTCCTCTCTCCCAGGTCGTTTCCATCATTTATACACACCAAAGTCCCTCTTCCCTCTGCAAACTCTGTTATCTTTCTGGGTTACTCCACCAGCCACATGGCTTTAATTATCATGTCTTTACTAACTATGGTAAGTTTCTATTTCATTTATTTGTTTATTTATTATACTTTAAGTTCTGGAGTACATGTGCAGAACGTGCAGGTTTGTTACATATGTATACACATGCCATGGTGGTTTGCTGCACCCATGAACCCGTCATCTACGTTAGGTATTTCTCCTAATGCTATCCTTCCCCTAGCCCCCAACCCCTTACAAGCCCCAGTGTGTGATGTTCCCCTCCCTGTGTCCATGTTTTCTCATGTTCAACTTCCACTTTTGAGCGAGAACATGCAGTGTTTGGTTTTCTGTTCTTGTGTTAGTTTGCTGAGAATGATGGTTTCCAATTTCACCCATGTCTCTGCAAAGGACATGAACTCATCTTTTTTATGGCTGAATAGTATTCCATGGTGTATATGTGCCACGTTTTCTTTATCCAGTCTATCACTGATGGGAATTTGGGTTGGTTCTAAGTCTTTGCTATTGTGAACAGGGCCACAATAAACATATGTGTTCATGTGTCTTCAAGACCAGAACTTTCTTAACTTCAGACTCATACATCCAACCATCAGCAGGATATCACCAATTAGGGTTCCACCAGTGCCTTGTCCACTTTCTCTTCTGAGTGTTGCTCATCCTGGTGTGGCCAACTTCACAATGTCTGAAGCGGGACCTGGAAGATCAACCTCAACTTCTTCCATCCCTCTGCTCACCATCCGCAGACAGTTATCAACCTGCAGTGACTCCTAATGTCTCTCAAATGGCCCCTGTCTAGACATCTCCACTGTCACTACTTTAGCTTAAGGCCCATTGTCTTAGTCTACTTTTTGCAGGAATAATAGAATGCCTGAGACTGGGTAAGTTTTAATAAAGAGGAATTTATTTGGCTTATGGTTCTTGAGACTGGGAAGTCTAAGAGCATCCTGCTGGCATCTGACAGAGGTTTTTGTACTGCATCAACATGGCAGAAAGGCAAGCAAGCATGTGAGACAGAGAGAATGGGGGTCTGAACTTAATGCTTTTGTTAAAAACTCACTACTATGATGACTAACTCACTCTCATGATAACAATATTAATCAATTCATGAGGCAGAGCCCTCGTTACCTAATCACCTCTTAAAGGTCTTACCCCTTAGTACAGTCACAATAACAATTAGATTTCAAAATGAAGTTTTGGAGGGGACATTCAAACCATGGCACCCATCATCTCTCATGCCTGGATTACTGCGGTAACTCTCTTGGGCTCCCTTCAGCCAATCTCATTCTCTCTATTCCATTATCTGCAACGCCATCAGAGTGGTCAGTAGAGAAAACTAACCTGAAAATGCTCTTGCTCTGCTTACAACCTCCAAGATAAAAAACTAGTTACTAAGCATGACGTAGAAGTCTTTTTTTTTTTTAAATTATTTTAAGTTCAGGAGTACATGTGCAGGTTTGTTATATAGATAAACTTGTGTTACAGGGGTTTGTGGTATAGATTATTTTGTCACCCAGGTACTAAGCCTAGCACCCATTAGTTATTTTTCCTGATCCTCTCGCTCTTCCTAACCTCAACCCTCCAATAGACCCTAGAGTGTGTTGTCCCCCTCTTTGTGTCCATGTGTTCTCATCATTTAACTCCCACTTGTAAGCGAGAACATGCAGTATTTTGGTTTCCTGTTTCTGCATTAGTTTGCTAAGGATAATGGCCTTCAGCTTCATCCAAGTTCCCACAAAGGACATGATCTCATTCTCTTTTATGGCTGCATGGTATTCTATGGTGCATATATCCCACATTTTCTTTATCCAGTCTCCCATTGATGGACATTTAGGTTGATTCTATGTCTTTGCTATTATGAACAGTGCTGCAGTGAACATACACATGCATGTGCCTTTATGATAGACTAATTTGCATTCCTTTCAATATCTGCCCAGTAATGGGATTGCTGAGTTGAATGGTAGTTCTGTTTTTAGTTCTTTCAGGAATCACCACAATGTTTTCCACAATAGTTGAACTAATTTACACTCCCACCAACAGTGTTTAAGTGTTCCTTTTTCTCCACAACCTTGCCAACATCTGTAATTTTTGGACTTTTTTTTTTTATCATAGCCTTTGTGACTGGTATGAGATGGTGTCTCATTGTGGCTTTGATTTGCATTTCTCTAATGATCAGTGATGTTGAGATTTTTTCATATGCTTGCTGGCTGCATGTATGTCTTCTTTTTAAAAGTGTCTGCTCATGTCTCTTGCCTACTTTTTAATGGGTTTTTTCCTTCTTCTAAATTTGTTTAGGTTCCTAATAGATGCTGGATATTAGATCTTTTTTCATATGCATAGTTTGTGAATATTTTCTCACATTCTGTAGGCTATTTTGTTGATAGTTTCTTTTGCTGTGAAGAAACCCTTTAGTTTAATTAGATCACATTTCTCAATTTTGTTGTGATTGCTTTTGCCTGTTCCTGTGTCCAGAATGGTATCGCCTAAGTTGTCTTCCAGGGTTTTTATACTTTTGGGTTTTACATTTAAGTCTTTACTCCATGTTGAGTTGATTTTTTTATATGGTATAAGGCAGGGATCCAGTTTTAATCTTCTGCATATGGATAGCCAGTTATCCCTGCACCATTTATTGAATAGGGAGTTCTTTCCCCATTGCTTGTTTTTGTTAGCTTTATTAAAGATCAGATAGTTATAGATGTGTGGCCTTATTTCTGTGCTCTCTCTTCTGTTCCATCGGTCTATGTGTCTGTTTTTGTATTACTACCATGCTATTTTGGTTACTGTAGCCCTATAGTATAGTTTGAAGTTGGGTAGCATGATGCCTTCAGCTTCATTCTTTTTGCTTAGGATCTCCTTGGTTATTTGGGCTCTCTTTTGGTTCTATATGAATTTTATAATTTTTTTTCTAGTTCTGTAGAGAATTTCAGTAGCTTAATAAGAATAGCATTGAATTTATATATTTCATTGTGCAGTATGGGCACTTTAATTATATTGAGTCTTCCTATTCATGAACATGGAATTTTTTTTTCATTTGTTTGTGTCAGCTTTGATTTCTTGGATCAGTGTTTTATAGTTTTCCTTGTAGAGACCTTTCAGCTCCCTGTTTAGCTGTATTCCTTGATATTTTATTCTTTTTGTGGCAACTGTGAATGGGATTTCACTTCTGATTTGGCTCTTGGCTTGGATACTATTAATGTACAGGAATTCTACTGATGCCAGAGTTAAATCTTAGCTGAATCATAAGTCTGTGACATAAGAAAGCTGCTTCACCTCTTTGCGCTTCAGTCTTTTCAGCTTAAAATAGAGATAATAATAATCCTCATATCCAAGATTGTTTTATAGATTATGGTAATACGGGAAAATACTCAGCAATTGTCTGTAACCTATTAAGTGCTTAATAAGCATTAGTTATTATTATTGTTTCATACTGTAGCATGAGATTCTTCTTAATGCTCATCTCTAAGCCTGATTTTTGTCTTATATTGTCATCATGAGCTCCTATATGTCAAGAAAAAGAAAATATTTTCCTCTCCCTAAAACATCACCATATATCTGTCTATCTATTCATTTGGATGTGCCAGGAATTCCTTAAAAGACTATGAATGAATAAGTCATTTTTTGTTGTATGTGAAAAAAGACAAAAGTGCAGTTTTCTTATATGGATATGTTGCACAGTGGTGAAGTCTGGGCTTTTAGTGTAAACATCATTCAAATAATGTAAATTGTACCCACTAGGAAATTTCTCATCTCTCATCCCCCTTATAACTTCCCATGCTTCTGAGTCTCCAGTGTCTTTTATTCCATACTCTATGTCCATGTGTACACATAATTCAGCTCCCATTTATAAATGAGAACATGTGGTATTTGACTTAGTGTTTCTGAGTTATTTCGCCTAGGATGATGGCCTCCAGTTCTACCTATGTTGCTGCAAAAGACATGATTTCATTCTTTTTATGGTTGAGTAGTATTCCATATATAAAAATATATATCCAATCATCCACTGATGGACGCTCAGGTTGATTCCATATCTTTATATCCTTGCTATTGTGAATAGTGTTACAATAAACATATAAGTGCTGGTATCTGTTTTATATAATGGTTTATTTTCTTTTGGGTAGATACCCAGTAGTGGGATTGCTAGATCAAATGCTAGTCCTATTTTTAGTTCTTTGAAAAATCGCCATACTGTTTTTCATAGAGCTTGTACTAATCTACATTAGTACCAACAGTATATCAGTATTCCCTTTTCTGTGCATCCTGCCAACATCTGTTATTTTTCATCTTTTTCATAATAGCCATTCTGACTGATGTGAGACAGTATCTCACTGTGGTTTTGATTTACATTTCTCTGTTGATTAGGTATGTTGAGCATTTTTTCATATGCTCATTGGCCATCTGTATGTCTTCTTCTGAAAAATGTCTATTCATGTCCTCTGCCCACTTTTTAATAGAGTTTTTAGTTGTTGTTGTGGATGATGTTGCCAAGGAAATCTTAAGCAAAAAGAACAAAGTTAAAGGCATCACATTTCCTGGCTTCAAATCATAGTACAAGGCTGTAGTAACTAAAACAGCATGGTACTTGTGAATACAGCTAACTGATCCTTGACAAAGATGGCAAAAACATACACCAAGGAAAGGACACTCTTTCCAATAAATGGTGCTGAGAAAATTGAATTGTCATATGGAGAAGAATGAAACTGAACCCCTATCTCTCACCATATACAATAATCAACTCTAGACAAATTAAAGACTTTGCCCAAAACTATAAAAATACTAAAAGAAAACCTAGGGAAAAGTCTTCTGAATGTTAATCTAGGCAAAACATTTTTGAAGTGAGACCCAAAAAACAAATGCAACAACAACAACAAAATAGATAAATGGGACATAGTTAAACTACAAAGCTTCTGAAAAGCAAAAGAAATTACAATAGAGGAAACAGATAACCTATAGAATAGTAGAAAATATTTGCAGACTATGCATCTGACAAGATATGCATATGAATATCCAGTATCTACAAAAAATATGACTTATACTCTCCAGTAACTCCCAGAAAAACAGAGGTAGGAAGCCACATATTCAAGTAGCATATAACAGTATAAAATTTGCTGCAATTTAGGTGCTCCATATGATAATTTCATATTCATTCTTCAAAAGGGGTAAATGGGAAGATCACCTCCTATCTGAAGTCTTATTTGATTTTCCCATTAGAAAATATTTTTCTGTTTCAGCTGTAACCATTTTCTTATCTTTTCACTGTGACCACAATATTTTGTAATTACTCATATTAAATAAAGGGCCATTTGAAGACTGAGCAGTAGTGTTTTGTTTGCTCATTTGTTTTTTACCCTTTTGTACGACTTTAAGATTTTGTACAGTGCCAGGAATACAGGAGACTGTCAGATGCTGGATGACAGAGGAAGAGAGAAAGAGAAGGATGGATGGAGAGATGGATGGGGGAAGGCAGGGAGGGAATGGTTGGCTGGATAAATGACTCCAGGGGAAACAGAGGGGAAGAAAACATAAATTCTGATTTCAGGATAGGGAAGTCTATACATGGTGTGGGAAGGCTGGTGGTGGGAAACACATTCATTCCAGGCAGAGAAAAAGCATAAATTAAAGCACAGATGCATGGGGTTGAATGATATATCAACTGAGTGGTGAGTAGATCGGTGCAAACAAAGTTGGGACTGGAAGCTGGAGGGGAAAGGCAGAGTGAAAAATATAACAGGTTTCAGACTATAAAGGACCTTGGAAACCAACATAATGAATTTTGTTCTTCAAACCAGAGCAGTTCCTCAAAGGGTGAACTTGCTTGTCTTTCTACAATGGTTAACCATTATTGAAAACATTATTTTTTTTACTTTCAGCTAAGTATCAAATACTTGATTAAAACCGAGAGCAGGAAGACAGCTTCAGTGGTTTTTCCAGAGGGCCTAAATCACAGAGTTTTGGAATCTGTCAATTTAAAAGGAAATTGAAATCGCTTCAATACTCATTCAGGCTGAAACTACTTTTAGAATTTCCAAGAAGAACAATTGAAAACACAAATCTGTCTCCTAACAATGCTCTGGCTTTGGGATTCTTTCTGTCTTCTTTTCTGTTGAATGAGACAAAATTGAAGGAATAATAATACCTGACATGCCCTTACATTACATTTGTAGAGCACTCTTACAAAAATGATCTCATATGATCTTCATAAAAACCTGTAAGCTAAGCACTATTATCTTCATTCAGCAGCAAGCAAATAGGCCAGAAATAGCAAGGCAGGCAATTCTTGATTATCTCACCTCTCTTTTTCCTTAACCTTCCCAGCTGGGTAAGGTCTGAGGATCTCTACAAGTAGATAAAGGCCTCCTCAGATGCACAAATCAATCCCTAAAGAGGCAGAAGGTTGAGGGGCTATGTAACGGGTTGAAAATCTGCTCTGTTGAACACTTTCCATGATTATGATTATATAATCCCATCACCACTTCTGGACTTAAGTATAATTGTGCCTACTTTGTAGAAAAGGACAAACAAAGCTCAGGAAGGTTAATGAATTTGTTTAGGTTAGCCTAGCTGCAAAATAGTAGGACCAGATTTCATCTCTATTTATGGCTTCCAACACACACTCCCTTCATCACCTCACACTGAGATGATGTTAGATTGTGGCCTCAGGCTGCAGACTGCCATGTTTTACCACTGACCAGCCTTATGACCTTGTAACTGGCTTTATAATTTTGAGAAACTATGCTTCAAGTTCTCATATTTAACATGAAGATTCTATTAGCACTTCCCTCTACGAGTTTCTCTATAGATAAAAATATGACAACACATAAAGTGCCTAACCAGTTCCTATTCCCAACACACTAGGTAAGTGTCATCTATAGTTATGATGTATCTTATGAGTCTTAGAATTAATTCCCTTCCCCAGACCCACATCTGATCTGACACAAACAATTTGTTTCTGTTGTGCTAGGTCACAGTTATCAAACAGACTTGACACTAGAATCTCAGAATGAATCTACTGGGAGCCCACTTGGTTTCTAACCAGGTTTTCCTACAACTCTCATTGTATCAGCCCAATCTGAAGGCCAGAATTTACCACTTGGATTTTTTTTTTTTTTGCTTGTCCTCCAGTCCCCCAAACCCTAGCTCATTGGATTAGAGCTCAACTAGCTAAAAACTCAACTAGCAGCATCCCTTACACAGAATGATGTCCTAATGTCCTGTCCCTAGCATGCTGGCCAGTGTTCTTCTTCCTTTACGTATCCTTGGAAGAATAAGTCCTGCCCTGTGCAGCATTTACATTACTGAAGATTGACCCTGTTCTTTCCTGGCTTGCTCCTCTTCTCTGTTGGGATTTTACATCGAACATTTACTATATGTCAGGAAGTAGAAGATGTCACAGAAAAACAACTTCAATCAACCAAACATGGTTGATGTCCTTAGAGGGAGTAGCTAGACTTTAAGTAGTCAGTTACACAGATAATTATTTGATTATAGCTGAGAAAATTTCTTAGAGGAAAGATAGAGGATGCTTTGAAAAAATATAACCAGAAGACTCCACCTACTCCATCTACTCTGAGGGTTCATAGAAGGATTCTTGAGGAATTGAAAACATTAGTGATCCATGACTCTCAAGGATGTAGTTTTGCTTATTCCCATATTATGTATTCAGATATAGTATATGTATATGTGTATACATATGTGTATATATATGTGTATATATATACTATTTATATATATATATATACACACACACATATATAATTCCAATTACATACTGCTACTATGTGGTTTGAAAAGAATGGGGAGAGAGTTAACCATTTCTCAAAGCTGTGATACATTTTCCAGTCTACATCAGTGATTGTTATAACATGCTTACAAAAAATTTTATTAAGTATACATCTGACACTTCGCTAAACACATTGCATTAATCTTATTTTCTCAGTTTGATTAAACTCATGAGTAATAAGCACACATCATTTTCAGGCACTTTTCTTGGTTCTCAATAAACAAATGCTTTAAGACACAGTCTCTGCCTTAAAAACACTTACAGTGGAATCATCCTCACCGCAAATCTGAATTGTGTATCAGTCTAGGTGGGCTAGGATGTGGTGTTTTAATGTATTGGTTTCCCATACCTTCATCACACATGCACAAAATGAGCAGCTTAAAAGTCACCTATTTATTAGTTCATAGCTTATTAGCTCATAGATCAGAAATATTCATGAGCCTTAGTTCTCTCTGTATGGTCTCATAAGGCTTAAATAGAAGTGTCTGGCAGGCGGGGTGCCTATCTGGAGTTTTTGGGAAAGAATTCACTTCCAAGCTCATTTGAGTTGTTAGCTGATGACAACTTCTTCTGACTGTTTGGGGGCACTCTCTGCTCCTAGAAGCTATTCTCAGGTCTTTCCATATGATCCCTTTCATCTCAGCAGCAGAAAATCTCCCTTGCATTGAATGCCCTTCCCACTTGGAAACTAATTTCTTCTGCCACCAGCCAGAGACAACCCTCTTAAAGGACTCATACAGTTAGATTAGGCCCACCCAGGTAATCTCCTTATCAGTTACTTATAGTCTTAATTACATCTGCAAAATCCCTTTTGCCATGTAAAGGACAGGGAGTAAACCTAATGAGACCACCTCGAATTTTTCCTACCATGCGTGACAAACAGCCCTGCAATTTCAGTGGTTGAAAAAATAGAGGCTAATTTTTCACTTATGAAGAAGTTCATGATGGATTGGCTCTACCCCTGTTCTGCAATGCCATCCCTCTAGGAAGCAGACTGATGGAACAGCCACTGTCTAGAACATCACCAGATGCACAGCAGTGGGACACAGAGTGAGAAGATGGATCACATGCCAGCCTTTAACACTCTGCCCAGAAGGAATCTGTATAGCCTGATCACATTCCATTCACCAAAGAAAGTTACGTGGCCAGAATTACTTCCGAGAAGCCAAGGATGTACAATCCTACCATCTGCCTGGAAAAAGAGGGACCCAGAAATATTTGGGAGACACAATTAATAAGTTACATAGTTCCTCTTTTCATTGCCAAATATTTGGTTCACTTTCCGTCTAGCATACAAGATATACTCACCCTTCCTTCCCTCCAAGGATGCAACCCCAAAATCCCATTTAGTTGCACATCAAATCAAACTTCAGCGTTTAGGGCTATGCAGGAGTCTCTACATGAAGGAGTAAGCATGATATTCTCTGCAGCAGGTCTAAAGACACCCTTAGTGTTGTTGTCCTCATTTGCCAGAGAAGCTTCATTTGGCTTCAAAAAACTAAGTCACATGATCTAAATCAAGCAACCAATAAGTGATGTCACTTATTGAATGTCACTTTTTGAAGTGATTTCACCTATTAAATGCCAGGATTTAAATATAGGTCTCTCTCTTCACAACAACCTCATTCCTTTACTCCCAATTGACAGAAGAGGAAGCGATATGGGGGATGCAGCTTGCCTTCTAAGATCATTAGTCCAGGTGGGGGCCAAACACATAAAAAAAAGCCATCCCACCTTGTGTTCAAAACTGCAATAGATCTCAGCAGAGTGCTGTGAGGGTGACAGGAACATCAGGGGACATCGTATCCCTCCTACAGGTGGGGGCTGAGAGAGGGTGATTGAATACATTCCTGAATAATGAGAAGTTTCCCAGGTAGGCAAGAGAAAAGAAGGAATTCCAGAAATGAGAAAGGGAATGGCATATACAAAGAACAAGAGGAAGGAGTGAGTGGTGATCAGCGGGGAGTTGATTCATGTGTGATGAGACACAGCTTGAAATGGGTGTTGGCTAGTAATAGCTCTACAGGGTGGTGTGTGCTTTGCTGAGGAATCTAGACTTTATCTTGCGGCAGTCACAGAATTTAGGAAAGATACTCTCTTAATCCAGACCTTCCAAGAAAGAGATGCCAAAATTCGATTACACATGCCATCATCTAATTAGGAAGAATGCCTATGAGATAAAAATGGAGAGGGAACTATGGAAAGCAGAGAGAGTGTCACACCTAGTGGATGAAGGATGGAGAGAAGGTTGGGTGGAAGTGTTCTGGAGTTCTAAAGTCAACCAAAAATGTCTCAAAGTGAGAAATTATGAAATAATAGTATAGGCATATTTAAAAATAAGTAACTACTAAAAAAATGCAAAGAAAGTTCAAGAAATTAAAAGTGCTTAACTATGTGGAGCTGGATGGGGGTGGAAAGTGTGGGGCAGTGAGTTCTTGCTCACTACTCCCCATGGTGTGTGTGTATATATAATTAAAAACTGTGATCTTTTTCTAACCTGCAAAGAAGAGGATGGATTTGAGGTGTTTTGCACAGGAGGCAGCCTCTACATGAGACACCTAGCCATTTCTCCTTGGGCCATTTTCCATTTCCCAGAGACGCTTGGGGCTTTATGAACGATGTAAAAGAACGTGTTTGATGGAAACTTTCCGGCCGTGCCTATTAACCAGTGACCTTTTTTCTCGATGAATCCTCACCTGTTTCAGCCTCTGCGCTGTTTGGGGAAGAAGAGAAAGCACCTGAAGTGGCTTTCAAAGGAAGAATAAGAAACCTGTACTAAAACTGGCACTAGGGGAGAGTGCGTGGGCCTCAACAATGTGTGCTGAAGCAAATGAACTGGTCCCCTGAGAGATAAATAGGGGGTTTTTAGAAGAATTGACAGTGGGGAAAAAAAAATCTCTTAAGGAGCAAAAAGTAGCTACACAAAAGAGAATGGAAACAGATTATCTGAGAAAACAAGCGGCCAGAGCAGGTTAAGGCAGAGCCCACAGCTGCAGCAGTGTTCCAAGAGAAAATTATTCCCAGATATGCTACATAGACCTAGACGTCTGTCTCTCCTTCATATGTGTGCATGCACACACACACACACACAGACACACAAACACATTGTTTGCACGTGATGCTATAGTAATTGCTTCTGGCCATGTCACATTACTTTTTGAATGCTCCATATCCTTGAAATAAAGACCTAGCTCTCTGCCTAGGCATCTAAGGCTCTCCTATCCATTCATCCCGTTCACAAGCCAAAGCATCAGTGCTTCATGGTCCTTCCATTTTTCTCCAATTAAAATGTGCTTTCTTCTCTAGTTTTATATGTCATTGCCCCTGCTGGCCTCTCAGATACAGGCTTTGTGCAAGTTGACCTGTCCCTATGAGAGCACTTTTTTTTTAGCACTGCTGCATTAAAATAAAAAAAAAATTTGCTTGTATCCCTAAGGTCTTATCTTTAGTACCTTGAGGACAGGGACTTTATCTAGGTTCCCATTTACTCTTGGAGCCAAACGCAGGACCAGGCACTCAGTGGGTTCCAAGTTAATATTTCTTTAATGAATAATTAGACTTAAGAATAGAGGCTCAGCTGAGTGCCAAAGGAAGGAATAAGATAAAATTTTTCCTCGTAATCTTCCTTGGGTTTTGATTTTTCCTAACTAATGTTACTTTCTCATTCCCGGATTTATTCACTTTCATTCTGCTTATGAGAGAAAACAGAAACAAAAACAGTGAGAAGCAGATGTTATATTTTCATGTGTCAATGGTCTACATCATATAATTCATCTGAAGAATTGATCTTCTCCCTTCTTTATTCTTTCAAGAACCTCTCACAAGGTTCTTGTTAAGCTGGAAATGCAAGAAAACAAAATGTGTTGATCATATTTTCCAGAAATTGTGTGGTATATTTCCAACACATTTTTTTCCCATTAAGTCTATGGTAACTCACAGGTTGGTGTTTTTATTCCTGTTTTAAAGTTGAGGAAATGAAGGTGCAGACAGATGCAATCTTTTGCCCAGAGTCACGGAGCTAGCAAGTGTCAGAGCTGAGATAGAGCTCGCGCAACAGTGACTTGAAACTGGTACCCACTTTCCATCACCCAGGTGCCTCTCAAACACATTTCCTTGAAGAAGATCTTTGCAGTCATCTTTTAAAATCTCCCTACTGTACAGTTGAGGTCCAGTGAAGGGAAGTGATTTGCTTAATGTAGTTATTTTTAACATGCCCTTTGCGTTTTCATAGTGCTTTCCTCACCTTACTCAGGAACAGACTAATTATGCTTTTAATAGCTAAACCAGAAGATCAGAGAACTACAGAAAACAAATATATGTGGGCAACCCTTAGATAAATGGTCTAATGAAATGTGCTTATTTTGAATGCAGAACTTTGGTGTCAGGCAGGGTCAAGTTCAAATTTGAGTCCAGCCACTTGTTAGCTTTGGGAGGAAGGAGTTAACCTCATTAAGTATAGTTTTCTACTAAGGTTATTATAAGGATTAATTCAGGTGAGGTATGTAAAACAGCATTTTATCTAGGGCTTGGTATGTACATCATCTAAGAGTGTTGTTATCTTTATAATTAAGCTTGTCAAGTGCAGAAGTTTGTAAAATGTCGCTGATAGTAAAACCATGGAGAATAGTTCTTACTCTCTGTCTCTCACTTCCAACTGTGTAAATATAATACAGCCATTATAAGTCTCCATGTCCCTTTCTAGCACCCTGAGTGTTAGACTTTTTCATTTTTAATTTCTCGGTATTTCTAAAATGCCGGTCTTTTCAAAATTGTGCTTCGGAAAAAGAACATTTTTCTGTTTTTATATGCCACCAACTTCCTTCCATGTGGCTTTAATTTTTTTCACTCACAAAATCTAGAACAAAAGGAGCGTTGCTGTGGAGAAAATCATGACATCATTAGTAACAAAAGTGCTTTGAGGTCACACACATGGCTGAGACATTGACTTTAAGAGCACTAAGTTGCTAGCAGTACTTGCAATTTCAGGAAGGAGAGCTATGGTCTTCAAGGATAATATGCTTGTGGAAATAGATTTCCTGCAATAGTGAGAATACAGTAAGAAATAAAAGCTCATAAGCTTTGTAGTCAGGAATACCAGTTTTCAAATCCCGAGACCATAACTTGTAAACATGACTTTGAAAAAGACTGATATGTCCTCTTGTCTCAGGTTTTTTAGTCATAAAGGAAGGATTTCAATCCCTGCTTTGCAATATTGTCATGATTCTTAAATGTCAGTTAAATACCCAGTGTTTCTCAGGTTGAGAGTATTCACAAATAATAACTTTTTACTTGGAGTTATAGTGCTTTGTATTTGGACCCAAACCCATTACTTGGTAGCTGTGTGACCAAGCTAATTAACCACTTTGTACCTGAGTATCTTGCATGTAAATAAAAATTGATATTCGGCTTAATATGTCTACATTATGGATCTCCCAAGAATATCAAATTAATTAACTTATAAATAGTGTCTGGGATGGAGTGATTCAATAAATGTCTTTCTCTTCCTTTCCTCCCTTTTCTTTTACTTTTAAAATTCTCCTTTCTCTACCCCTTGTCCTTCCCTCTTTACCCAGGGATAACTATTAACGTACCAGGATATTGTCCTCTTACATAGGGATGCCTAGATGCAATAATGCAGCTCTCTCCTATTCCTTAGTTTCCAGAACCAGGCTGCCCAGAAGCCTGTCTTTTCTCCTCCATTTCCATGAGCAAAGGTTATGCAACCAATAAAGAAAGCTGACGACAAGCCACCAGTTGTCTCCATGTCCTGTTCTTCTCTCTGTGAAGAAACCTTGAGGTTTAGGTTCAGGCTTCCACTGTCACCAGTGTATTTTCATGGGGTTTCATGCTGGCTGACACCATTTTTTTTTTTTTTTTTTTTTTTTGAGACGGAGTCTCGCTCTCTCGCCCCAGCTTGAGTGCAGTGGCACAATCTCGGCTCACTGCAAGCTCCGCCTCCTGGGTTCACGTCATTCTCCTGCCTCAGCCTCCAGAGTAGCTGGGACCACCGGCGCCCACCACCGCGCCCGGCTAATTTTTTTTGTATTTTCAGTATAGACGGGGTTTCACCGTGTTAGCCAGGATGGTCTCAATCTCCTGACCTTGTGATCCACCCGCCTCGGCCTCCCAAAGTGCTGGAATTATAGGCGTGAGCCATGCTGACACCATTCTTATGTGCATGCACAATAGACAAAGACATCATCTCTCCTGGCTCTGAATAGAACTTACAAACCACCCATCTACTCTAACACTGTAGCCCAATTAAATCACAAATAAATGCTGCTAAATGATGGTGTAATTTGACTATATTCTTATGGCTCATACATTTACTCAGACATTACATAACCTCCCTAAACCTCAGTGACCTTGTCTCTGCAACAAAGATTGCTGTAAGGTTTAAACAAAATGCAATGTGCAGGTGCCTATATGTGCCTGATATATTCTTTTAGTATTTTAGGAATCAAACCTAATGTTGAGTACCAGGGTTTTACACACACATGCACACACACATTTTTATAACATATATACATATAAACAAACACACATATATGCATTTTTGCCCCACCATAGTACTAACACATTCTCCATGTACTCCCCATTCCTATTCTCTCACGTTTCTTTGCTCCTTTTTACACTCACTAATTGCATAATTTTACATGAGTTGCTTAACTCTTCTGAGCTTTAGTTATCCACTATATAAAATGAAGATAATATTTCACAGGGCTATAGTAAGGATTAAATAACTAATATATGTAAAGTACCTGCCTAATATCAGAAGCTTAATAAATGCTAATTGCCTTCCTTTCTCGTTCTTTCAGCCTAAGAAATGCCTGCTGCAACCTTTAGGGTAAATGAAACAACAGAGACCCTCCAATAGTATAAAAAAGCACTCAGATTATTTTAGGCAGAGTATCAAAAACTTTCTGTACAATTTTCTTCCAAACTAAAGGTCAACTCTCTTCTTCCCAGGCCCAAATACTGCATAAATGATCCCTTTACTAGTTGACAATACCATTTGAAATAGTTGTATCAGTAGAATGCCTGCATGTTCTTTGGGCACATGCTGAGGGCAGTGGCTGCCAGGAGGTAAACTGAGCTCTCCAAAACCTCCAGCAGGAAAACATTACAGTGATTTTTATGATAAGGGAACCATTACTAACATCTGAGTAAGTTTACAGTACTAATTTTGTTCAAAAAAAATAAAAAGGCGTAAAAATTCTATCACAATCTTCAAAGTATTGCTATTTAAAAATTTATAATTTTAACATTAATTAAATGGATAGACTTTATTTTTCACCATTAACATAAAGTGATAGTTTCCATTTATTCTAAAAATAATATGACTTAGACTCCATCAGTTCTGTGGAATTTTCCATAATTGAAAACTGATAATTTTAGTTTTAAAATTGGATGATATATTCAAAGGAAGATAATTAGAAGACAGAATATTCATTCACCATTGAATTATTGAGTGACTTCCAGTGTTTTTTGGGTAAATGTTTAACAATCAGTGCTTTTATTTTATTTTGGAGAGGTAGATTGTAGCGTTTGTCAATTTCTGTGGGGTGAAAATACTCCCACCATGCCCAATTTCAAGCTAATTGTTTGTAACAACTGACTTGTAAAATTCCCGAACTGCTTCCGGCACAGTGTTGGCTTTATATGAAGTGCTCTGATAAGTACTGGGCAATAGATATAGAGTAAGCACTACATTCATTCAAAATGTTAAAAAGTTTACTGAGCTGTCCTAAAGAATGCAAAAAGCACTGAACTTGAAATGGATTATTAAAAAGTCAAAAATAACAGATGCTTATGAGGTTGTGGAGCAAAAGGAACATTTATACACTGATGGTGGGAATGTAAGTTAGTTCAGCCATTGTGGAAAACAGTGTGGCAATTCTTCAAAGACCTAAAGATGGAAATACCATTTGACTCAGCAATCCCATTACTGGGTATATATCAAAAGGAATACAAATCATTCTGTTATAAAATCACATGCATGCGTATGTTCACAATAGCAAAGACATAGAATCAACATAAATGCCTATCAATGGTAGACTAGATAAATAAAGTGAGGTACATATACACCACGGAATACTATGCAGCCATAAAAAGAATGAGATCATGTCCTTTGCAGGTACATGGGTGCAGCTGGAGGCCGTTATCCTCAGCAAACTAATGCAGGAACAGAAAACCAAATACCACATGTTCTCACTTATAACTGGGAGCTAAATTATGAGAACACATGAAAACATAGAGTGGAACAACAGACACTGGGGCTTATAAGAGGGTGGAGGCTGGGTTGAAGGAGAGGATCAGAAAAAATAACTAATGTGTCCTAGGCTTAATACCTGGGTGACAAAATAATCTGTACAACAAACCCCCATGACACGCGTTTACCTGTGTAACAAACCTGCACTTGTACCTCCGAACTTAAAAGTCAAAAAAAGAAAGAAAACTCTAGATTGGGATTCTGGCATTTTCCCTATGTAGCAGTAATATTAACGGAAAAATATATAATGTTCCTAAGTGTTGACATTTTTAGGTATTGTAAAAATAATGTCGGGATGATTAAATGAGAATATAATGTGTAAAGCTGTAACCCAAGAGAAAGAGTATGAAATGTTTCAACAGTAATACCCCAGTAAGCTGTAAGGTGTTTGATTTTGAGACGCAGGAAGTAGCCTTTCATTGAACAATTGAGGGCTCTCACATGGGGAGCAACTTTTCCCATCAAAAGGAAATATCTATACACCAATCTCCACAACCACAGATTTAGAGAGAAGAAACCTCGGAGAGGCCACATATTTAGAATCAAGCACTGGATTAAAGGCAGTAATAACAACGTAATAGCAGTTAATAATTATCTGGTGTTTATTGCATATATGGAAATTGTTTTACTCCAATTACCTCATATAATCCTCAGACAATCCATCTAAATGTCAATTAACAGTTCCATTAAAATATTGATTTCCATTTTCATACATTTTCTAGATTCAATGAATTTTCAATAAGGAAGTGAAACTTGATTTCAACAATGTTTTTCAGAAGCTAAAGCTTTTGCCAGAAGGAGAAAGTTCACCCCACTCCTAATCTGAATTTCAACATCCCACCAAATAATTGGAATGCATTAATACTTTAGAAGTAGCTTCTCACAGGATTTTTTACTTCATTTCTAAAATATCAGTTTTTTTAGAACAAAGTCTGTATGTTTCTAATTTCTTCCATTTGACTTATGAAAGGTCTGAGACTCTGTTTAAAGGAATGGATGCCCCAAATACTTGGCAAATAGCTCTTGCTACTGACTATAGTTTTATGATTTAAAGCATTCATATTTTATGTATTTTAAACTAAATGTCATTTAATTAGCATCTTGTCTAATCCTTTCCTTACTCGAATCATCCTTTATTCAGCTCCCAGATTTATAGCCCAAAAGCTCTAGCTCTTATCTTGTCAACTCCATCTTTAAAAATGTTAACTCCTACAGTCCATAAATAACTTATAAAAATTATCAGTCATTGTATTAGTCTGTTCTCATGCTGCTAATAAAGACATACCAGAGACAGGGTAATTTATAAAGGAAAGAAGATTAATTGACTCACAGTTCCACATGGCTGGGGAGGCCTCATCATCATGGCAGAAGGCAAGGAGGAGAAAAGCCACGTTTTACATGTCAGCAGGCAAGAGGGCATGTGCAGGGGAACTCCCCTTTATAAAACCGTGAGATCTCGTGAGACTTATTCACTATCAGGAGAACAGCGTGAGAAAACCCCACCCCCATGATTCAATTACCTCCCACTGGGCCCCTCCCACGACATGTGGGGATTACTACAATTCAAGGTGAGATTTGGGTGTGGACACAGAGCCAAAACATATCAGGCATAAATAGTCCCTCACATTCAGGCTCTAGTTTCTCTTTCCAACTTTGTTTTTCCCAGTATGCACAGAGAGGTGCATGCACCCACACATATGTATACACCCATATCTGTACACATATACATACATAAATACATGCAAATGTAAACATAAACACATACACATGCACTTTTGCCCCACTGTACCATGCATCTCCTTCTCCTTGTTCTCCCCATTCTTATTCTCCCATATTTCTTTGCTCATTGCATCCCTTATTCCAGGACTCCCCTTATACTTCACATTGCCTCACATTCACACACACACACACACACACACACACACACACACACATCTATAAATTAATACGTAAGATACATATCTTACGTATTAATTAAAATCCAGCTCCAGGGTAATCTCTTCAAAGAAGCCTATCTTGAACTTCTCTTTACCACACACACATGCTACAATTCTCTCTCATTTCTGAGCTACATTCACATTTTTCTGGGGTTACAAATGAGCTCAGATTATTTCTCATTTGCATTCATTAGTTACAATATTTGGACAATATCAATTCTAAGTATTCTTCAAGAGACTATTACATATGCAATTCAAATTTTCATTCACAGAGTACCTAGCAGAATAATTGGGAATATATATGTGTATATATATATATATATATATATATATGTCATTTGTTGCTTAATCACGGGGATACAATCTAAGGAATGTGTTGGTAGGCAACTGCATCATTGTGCAAATATCATAGAGTGTACTTACACAAATCTAGGTGATATAGCCTACTGTACACCTAGGTATATGGGATAGCCTGTTGCTCTTAGGCTACAAATCTGTACAGCATGTTACTGTACTGAATACTGTAGGCAATTGTAACACAGTAGTATTTGTGTATCCAAACATATCTAAACACAGAAAAGGCATAGTAAAAATACAGTATGATAATCTTATGGAAGCACCATTGTATATATTGTTCATTATTGACTGAAACATTATGTAACACATGACTGTACACATACAAACACACACGCACACATACACATACACGAATGCATATCTATGTATGTATTTATTGAACACAAGCTTTCCAAAAGCTGTAAACCAGCCATATTTTTTTTATTATACTTTAAGTTTTAGGGTACATGAGCACAATGTGCAGATTTGTTACGTATGTATACATGTGCCATATTGGTGTGCTGCACCGATTAACTCGTCATTTAGCATTAGGTATATCTCCTAATACTCTCCCTACCCCCTCTCCCCACCCCACAACAGTCCCCAGAGTGTGATGTTCCCCTTCCTGTGTCCATGTGTTCTCATTGTTCAATTCCCACCTATGAGTGAGAACATGCGGTGTTTGGTTTTTTGTCCTTGTGATAGTTTGCTGAGAATGATGGTTTCCAGTTTCATCCAGGTCCCTACAAAGGACATGAACTCATCATTTTTTACGGCTGCATAGTATTCCATGGTGTATATGTGCCACATTTTCTTAATCCAGTCTATCATTGTTGGACATTTGAGTTGGTTCCAAGTCTTTGCTATTGTGAATAGTGCCGCAATAAACATACGTGTGCATGTGTCTTTATAGCAGCATGATTTATAGTCCTTTGGGTATATACCCAGTAATGGGATGGCTGGGTCAAATGGTATTTCTAGTTCTAGATCCCTGAGGAATTGCCACACCGACTTCCACAATGGTTGAACTAGTTTACAGTCCCATCAACAGTGTAAAAGTGTTCCTATTTCTCCACATCCTCTCCAGCACCTGTTGTTTCCTGACTTTTGAATGATGGCCATTCTAACTGGTGTGAGATGGTATCTCATTGTGGTTTTGATTTGCATTTCTCTGATGGCCAGTGATGATGAGCATTTTTTCATGTGTTTTTTGCCTGCATAAACGTCTTCTTTTGAGAAGTGTCTGTTCATATCCTTCACCCACTTTTTGATGGGGTTGTTTGTTTTTTTCTTGTAAATTTGTATGGGTTCATTGTAGATTCTGGATATTAGTCCTTTGTCAGATGAGTGGGTTGTGAAAATTGTCTCCCATTTTGTAGGTTGCCTGTTCACTCTGATGGTAGTTTCTTTTGCTGTGCAGAAGCTCTTTAGTTTAATTAGATCCCATTTGTCAATTTTGGCTTTTGTTGCCATTGCTTTTGGTGTTTTAGACATGAAGTCCTTCCCCATGCCTATGTCCTGAATGGTATTGCCTAGGTTTTCTTCTAGAGTTTTTATGGTTTTAGGTCTAACATGTAAGTCTTTAATCCATCCTGAATTAATTTTTGTATAAGATGTAAGGAAGGGATCCAGTTTCAGCTTTCTACGTATGGCTAGCCAGTTTTCCCAGCACCATTTATTAAATAGGGAATCTTTTCCCTATTGCCTGTTTTTGTCAGGTTTGTCAAAGATCAGATGGTTGTAGATATGCGGCATTATTTCTGAGGGCTCTGTTCTGTTCCATTTATCTATATCTCTGTTTTGGTACCAGTAACATGCTGTTTTTTTAACAGTAGCCTTGTAGTATAGTTTGAAGTCAGGTAGCATGATGCCTCCAGCTTTGTTCTTTTGGCTTAGGATTGACTTGGTGATGTGGGCTGTTTTTTGGTTCCATATGAACTTTAAAGTAGTTTTTTCCAATTCTGTGAAGAAAGTCATTGGTAGCTTGATGGGGATGGCATTGAATCTATAAATTACCTTGGTCAGTATGGCCATTTTCACAATATTGATTCTTCCAACCCATGAGCATGGAATGTTCTTTGATTTCATTGAGCAGTGGTATGTAGTTCTCCTTGAAGAGGTCCTTCATATCCCTTGTAAATTGGATTCCTAGGTATTTTATTCTCTTTGAAGCAATTGTGAATGGTAGTTCACTCATGATTTGGCTCTCGGTTTGTCTGTTATTGGTGTATAAGAACGCCTGTGATTTTTGTACATTGATTTTGTATCCTGAGACTTTGCTGAAGTTGCTTATCAGCTTAAGGAGATTTGGGGCTGAGACAATGGGGTTTTCTAGATATACAATCATGTCATCTGCAAACAGAGACAATTTGACTTCCTCTTTTCCTAATTGAATACCCTTTATTTCCTTCTCCTGCCTAATTGCCCTGGCCAGAACTTCCAACACTATGTTGAATAGGAGTGGTGAGAGAGGGCATCCCTGTCTTGTGCTGTGGGTGGTTGTCATAGATACTCTTACTATTTTGAGATACTCCCATCAATTAGCATGAAGGGTTGTTGAATTTTGTGAAAGGCCTTTTCTGCATCTATTGAGATAATCATGTGGTTTTTGTCTTTGGTTCTGTTTATATGCTGGATTACATTTATTGATTTGCATATGTTGAAGCAGCCTTGCATCCCAGGGATGAAGCCCTCTTGATCATGGTGGATAAGCTTTTTGATGTGCTGCTGGATTCAGTTTGCCAGTATTTTATTGAGGATTTTTGCATCAATGTTCATCAAGGATATTGGTCTAAAATTCTCTTTTTTGGTTGTGTCTCTGCCAGGCTTTGGTATCAGGATGATGCTGGCCTCATAAAATGAGTTAGGGAGGATTCCCTCTTTTTCTATTGATTGGAATAGTTTCAGAAGGAATGGTACCAGCTTCTCCTTTTACCTCTGGTAGAATTCAGCTGTGAATCCATCTGGTCCTGGACTTTTTTTGGTTGGTAAGCTGTTGATTATTGCCACAGTTTCAGAGCCTGTTATTGGTCTATTCAGAGATTCAACTTCTTCCTGGTTTAGTCTTGGGAGGGTGTATATGTCAAGGAATTTATCCATTTCTTCTAGATTTTCTAGTTTATTTGCGTAGAGGTGTTTGTAGTATTCTCTGATGGTAGTTTGTATTTCTGTGGGATTGGTGGTGGTATCCCCTTTATCATTTTTTATTGCGTCTATTTGATTCTTCTCTCTTTTCTTCTTTATTAGTCTTGCTAGCGATCTGTCAATTTTGTTGATCTTTTCAAAACACCAGCTCCTGGATTCTTTAATTTTTTGAAGTGTTTTTTGTGTCTCTATTTCCTTCAGTTCTGCTCTGATTTTAGTTATTTCTTCCTTCTGCTAACTTTTGGATGTGTTTGCTCTTGCTTTTCTAGTTCTTTTAATTGTGATGTTAGGGTGTCAATTTTGGATCTTTCTTGCTTTCTCTTGTGGGCATTTAGTGCTATAAATTTCCCTCTACACACTGCTTTGAATGTGTCCCAGAGATTCTGGTATGTTGTGTCTTTGTTCTCGTTGGTTTCAAAGAACATCTTTATTTCTGCCTTCATTTCTTTATGTACCCAATAGTCATTCAGGAGCAGGTTGTTCAGTTGCCATGTAGTTGAGCGGTTTTGAGTGAGTTTCTTAGCCATGAGTTCTAGTTTGATTGCATTGTGGTCTGAGAGACAGTTTGTTATAATTTCTGTTCTTTTGCATTTGCTGAGGAGAGCTTTACTTCCAACTACGTGGTCAGTTTTGGAATAGGTGTGGTGTGGTGCTGAAAAAAATGTATATTCTGTTGATCTGGGGTGGAGAGTTCTGTAGATGTGTATTAGGTCCACTTGGTGCAGAGCTGAGTTCAATTCCTGGGTATCCTTGTTAACTTTCTGTCTCATTGATCTGTCTAATGTTGACAGTGGGGTGTTAAAGTCTCCCATTATTATTGTGTGGGAGTCTAAGTCTCTTTGTAGGTCACTAAGGCCTTGCTTTATGAATCTGGGTGCTCTTGTATTGGGTGCATATAGATTTAGGATAGTTAGGTCTTTTTGTTGAATTGATCCCTTTACCATTATGTAATGGCCTTCTTTGTCTCTTTTGATCTTCGTTGATTTAGAGTCTGTTTTATCAGAGACTAGGATTGCAACCCCTGCCTTTTTTTGTTTTCCATGTGCTTGGTAGATCTTCCTCCATCCCTTTATTTTGAGCCTATGTGTGTCTCTGCACGTGAGATGGGTTTCCTGAATACAGCACACTGATGGTTCTTGACTCTTTATCCAATTTGCCAGTCTGTTTCTTTTAATTGGAGCATTTAGCCGATTTACATTTAAATTTAATATTGTTATGTGTGAATTTGATCCTGTCATTATGATGTTAGCTGGTTATTTTGCTCATTAGCTGATGCAGTTTCTTCCTAGCCTCGATGGTCTTTACATTTTGGCATGTTTTTGCAGAGGCTGGCAGTGGTTGTTCCTTTCCATGTTTAGTGCTTCCTTCAGGAGCTCTTCTAGGGCAGGCCTGGTGGTGACAAAATCTCTCAGCATTTGCTTGTCTGTAAAGTATTTTATTTCTCCTTCACTTATGAAGCTTAGTTTGGCTGGATATGAAATTCTGGGTTGAAAATTCTTTTCTTTAAGAATGTTGAATATCGGCCCCCACTCTCTTCTGGCTTGTAGAGTTTCTGTCGAGAGATCCACTGTTAGTCTTATGGGTTTCCCATTGTGGGTAACCCGACCTTTCTCTCTGGCTGCCCTTAACATTTTTTCCTTCATTTCAACTTTGGTGAATCTGACAATTATTTGTCTTGGAGTTGCTCTTCTCGAGGAGTATCTTTGTGGCGTTCTCTGTATTTCCTGAATCTGAATGTTGGCCTGCCTTGCTAGATTGGGGAAGTTCTCCTGGATAATATCCTGCAGAGTGTTTTCCAACTTGGTTCCATTCTCCCCGTCACTTTCAGGTACACCAGTCAGATGTAGATTTGGTCTTTTCACATAGTCCCATATTTCTTGGAGGCGTTGTTCATTTCATTTTATTCTTTTTTCTCCATACTTCCCTTCTTGCTTCATTTCATTCATTTCATCTTCCATCACTGATACCCTTTCTTCCAATTGATTGCATCGGCTCCTGAGGCTTCTGCATTCTTCACGTAGTTCTCGAGCCTTTGCTTTCAGCTCCATCAGCTCCTTTACGGACTTCTACGTTGGTAATTCTAGTTATCCATTTGTCTAATTTTTTTTCACAGTTTTTAACTTCTTTGCCATTGGTTTGAATTTCCTCCTGTAGCTCGTAGTAGTTTGATGGTCTGAAGCCTTCTTCTCTCAACTCGTCAAAGTCATTCTCCATCCAGCTTTGTTCTGTTGCTGGTGAGGAGCTGCATTCCTTTGGCGGAGGGGAGGTGCTCTGCTTTTTAGAGTTTCCAGTTTTTCTGCTCTGTTTTTTTCCCCATCTTTGTGGTTTTATCTACTTTTGGTCTTTGATGATGGTGTCATACAGAAGGGTTTTTGGTGTAGATGTCCTTTCTGTTTGTTAGTTTTCCTTCTAACAGATAGGACCCTCAGCTGCAGGTCTGTTGGAGTTTGCTAGAGGTCCACTCCAGACCCTGTTTTCCTGGGTATCAGCAGTGGTGGCTGCAGAACAATGGTGGCTATAGAACAGCAGATCTTGGTGAACCACAAATGCTGCTCTCTGATCATTCCTCTGGAAGTTTTGTCGCAGAGGAGTTCCCAGCCATGTGAGGTGTCAGTCTGCCCCCATTGGGGGGTGCCTCCCAGTTAGGCTGCTGGGGGGTCAGGGACCCACTTGATGAGGCCGTCTGCCCGTTCTCAGATCTCCAGCTGCGTGCTGGGAGAACCACTACTCTCTTCAAAGCTGTCAGACAGGAACATTTAAGTCTGCAGAGGTTACTGCTGTCTTTTTGTTTGTCTGTGCCCTGCCCCCAGAGGTGGAGCCTACAGAGGCAGGCAGGCCTCCTTGAGCTTTGGTGGGCTCCACCCAGTTCGAGCTTCCTGGCTGCTTTGTTTACCTAATCAAGGCTGGGCAATGGCAGGTGCCCGTCCCCCAGCCTCACTGCCACCTTGCAGTTTGATCTCAGACTGCTGTGCTAGCAATCAGCCAGACTCCGTGGGCATAGGACCCTCTGAACCAGGTGTGGGATATAATCTCCTGGTGTGCTGTTTTATAAGCCCATTGGAAAAGCACAGTATTAGGGTGGGAGTGACCCGGTTTTCCAGGTGCCGTCTGTTACCCCTTTCTTTGACTAGGAAAGGGAACTCCCTGACCCCTTGCACTTCCTGAGTGAGGCAATGCCTCACTCTGCTTCGGCTTGCACACAGTGCACTGCACCCACTTTCCTGTACCCACTGTCTGGCACTCCCTAGTGAGATGAACCCAGTACTTCAGATGTAAATGCAGAAATCACCCATCTTCTGCGTCGCTGGCGCTGGGAATTGTAGACAAGAGCTGTTCCTAATCGACCATCTTAACTAGCCATTTGTTAAAATCATATTTTCTCTTCCTCTCAAGGTTGAGAAGTTTTTTGAAATCTTGTAAGAAAGTTTACTCACTTTTAAAATTTATTTTTAAATTGATATATCAAAGTTGTATGTATTTTGGCGGTATGTGTTTTTTTTTTTTTTTTTTTCTGAGACAGTCTTGCTCTGTTGCCTGGGCTGGAGTGCAGTGGCGTGATCTTGGCTCACTGCAAGCTCCACCTCCTGGGTTCATGCCATTCTCCTGCCTCAGCCTCCTGAGTAGCTGGGACCACAGGCGCCTGCCAACATGCCGGCTAATTTTTTTGCATTTTTAAGTAGAGACGAGGTTTCACCGTGTTAGACAGGATGGTCTCGATCTTCTGACCTTGTGATCCACCTGCCTTGGCCTCCCAAAGTGCTATGATTACAGGCGTGAGCCACTGCTCCCGGCCTGTGTGATGTTTTCATACCTTTATACAATGTGTAATGATTAAATCAAGGTAACTGGGATATCCATCACCTCAAACATTTATCATTGTTTTGTGCTGTGAACATTGTGATTCTCTGTTTTAGTTATTTTGAAATATACAATAAATTATTCTTAACTATAATTTTTATGGTACTATTGAATACTAGAATTTATTATTTCTAACTGTATGTTTGTATCCCTTCATTTTGTACAAAAAATCACAGCTGATACCTTGTATTGAGTGTCAGGATATGTACTGAGCTAAACACTTTGCATAAATCATTGAAACAAGAATAGGAATTGCCAACCTTGTTATATCTTTTTCCTACTTTGGCAGCAGTTGCCTAGGTTCTCACATTTAATTATTGCAAACATTAAATGAAGTAAATATAATTATTATCCTCATTTTCTAGATAAATAAGCTAGTTATTGGAGAATTTAAATGGTTTGTTCCAAATCACAGACTATAACTGGCAGAGCTGAAATTCAAACTCCTCTTTGTCTGACTCCACCAGATAGCTAACCAAGTTTTATTGCTTTCCACCTTAGTAAGAGTAATTTATGGCTAAAAACACTGCTAGCATTTTTCAAACCTAGACTATCTTATTTTATCTAATTTTATTTCTTATCCTTTTTGTGTTTTGCAAGATAGATAAGCCAAACAATGGGATTCTCAGCCAGCTTATGGAAATAACTTGGCCCATAAAGTTGAGGTGTGAGGCAAGCTGAACAGTGGACAAGCAGGGAAAAGACCTGTCTTTGTCACAACTTTGCTAGTTACAGCTCTGTGAAGCCACTGGAGATGATGGAGACGTCACTGAAGATCAAACTTTATTTTCTCTCCATTCTCAGAACTCTTAGCCTTGAGTCTTCATTTCCTCCACTAAATAAGACTCAGCAGCATTAATAACAAATCTGACACCCTCGAGGCCTGTACTATGTTCCAAGCAATATCAGATGTATTTGGCATCGATTATCTCATTTAATTCTGCCAACAACTCTATTATGTCGATGCAAGCAATGCCTCCCCATTTTATAGACAGGAAAATCACAGTTCAAAGGGATGCTGAAATGTGCTTGAGCCTCACATTTGGTGAGTTACAGAGCCAGGAAGCTTGCTTCCTGAAATTGTAACCTATATACCAAACCAATTGCAGGAAGATTGTGAAGATCTAAACAATAATAATAATAATAATAATGAAAGCAGCTACAAACTCTAACATATTTTGTAAAATTTTAGGCACTTCATGAATGTTTAGTAGTCCATTTCAATGTTTAGCAGATTCTTATTACTGAAGGCAACTGGGTAGAGGGAGAGTCAGGAACGAGCACTGACCCCTGTTCTGCAGGCTCTAGAATCAAACACTTATTAATTAGAATATTGGCTCAGCCATTTGCTACCTGTGTCACTTTGGGTCAGTCACATAAATGCACTGAGTTTCAACTTCCTCATCAGCATAATGGGGACTATGAGACTATGATGCTTCCCTCTCTGGTAGGAGGATTAAGTAGAACAATGGGGTAAAAGTGCCCAAAACAAAGGCTTGATAAGTGGGTTTACTTTTTTTCTGTGCTCTGTTGTACCATGTAAATGGGGTCCAGAGGTGTGATTAGAAATGAATCCAAATTAGAACAAACAGTCATGGGAGACACCAGGAGAAGGGAGATGAAAATGTTTCCTGACATGTAGCTGAAGTCAAAGGAGATAGATTTTTTAGCCTAAGAAGTAAAAAGGGACAATAAGCCTATGCTAATAAGACAATATTTCATGCTGGATTTCCCAGGAAATAAATGTTACATAGTTTTAATTGGCTATTTTTTAGTGGCTGTGATCTCTGGACCCTTACCATGGAGGCTGAACTTAAAACCACTAATCTAAGTTATAAAATAACATGAATTAGTTAGGAAAATTGAGATTAATAGTGATCTTTTAGAAGAAAAGTTTTATTAAAAAGCATATATTTTCCTCCAATAATGTATATTTCATTTTTCTTACCTTTAATTCTATCTTTTTTATAGTTACTTAGTGCCACATTAATCAGGATAAGGTAGGTTGTACTGAAGTTATCAAATAAACCTTGAAATTTCAGTGGTATAAGTGAACATATTTTTATTTCCTGCGTATACCCACATCCAGTGCATATTTATGGGGGGAGGCTTCACTCCACAGAGTCACTCAAGAACCCAGCATCATGGAGGCTCCACTATCTCAACATATGACTTGTCAATTCACTGTGACAAGAAAGAAAAAGCTGGAAGAATTGTTTGGTGTTTTACACTGGCTCAACCAGGAAGAAATACACATTATGTCTCACATTTCATGGTCAAAAAATAGCTGCATGGCCCCACTTAGCTGCAAAAGGCTGGGAAGTCTCATATTCCATTGGTTAAGGAAGGAGGGATATACAACAAGATTTGGTGAGCACATAGCATAGTCCATGTGCCAGTTAACAATTGTATTCTTATGTGAATGATTGAAACGATTACATTTTCACTTTTGCAGGTTGTAAGCTTTGTACTCTGGAGACCACTGATTCCCTAGTGCTTAAAAAAGGCCCATTGTAGAACTGGTGCTCAGGATAGAGCTGTCAAATTCTAACACTGAATATGTGCTTCATCAATTTGCTCCATGGATGAACATGTATAGACCTCCATCTGAGCTCAGTAACAGTATTAAACACTGGGGAACAGGATTAAAGACATGAAAATGAGCTTGTGATACAGTGAGTGTGTGCTGACACATATTTAGCCTGCTCAATAACAAATCAAGTCACTGGAGGTGTCAGTAGGACACTCAGGTGGAGACGTTCATTAAACACATTGAGCTCTTAGGAAAGATATTCGGAGAAAACCAAGACCGTAGTTACTTCTCTACTTAGAAGTAAACTCCAAAGAAGGGCTATTTTAAACATTGAAACTGCATGATGTTGTTTAAGATGTAGAAAGACTGTATTGGAAGAGAAGAAACAAAAAGGCACTGTGTTAGGCACAGTCTAGGCCTTAAATCACTGAATTGTCCCACCAGCCCTGATTGTGTTAATATTCCCATCTCATAAGTATAGAAGCTGAGGTCCAGAGAGGTAAGAAACTGGGCCAAAAAATCACACAGTTTTCCCATATTTAAGCTCAGGTCTTTACACGTCAGAGTCTAGCCCACATTTTCATATCCAACACATTCTAATGGGATAGGACTCTACAGTGAATTCATTTTCACCAGAGGAGTTCAAGCAGAGATCTTGTTAGGGATACTGCAGAGCTGTGGAGGCACTGAATTGGTCTTTTTACATTAGATACTCTTCAAAATGCCTTGAGTATCCAGTGCCTCACAGAACTGAGTCTCAAAGATTCCTACATTCAGGAGGTGGGAGGCACAAAAGTGTCAGTGATGAAGAAACCACCTTTCCCAGAGAGGCCTGTCTCAGACTCCACTGCTATTCTGCCTTTTGTCTGCTGCCTGCAGCACTTGAGCCTGGGAAGAGCCCAGAGAAAGGAGGCCTAGAGAAACGTAATTGGTGAATCTTTCAGATTTAGAGCTCGAAGTGTCCACTCACCCTCTAGTTTTCATGTTAAACTGTTCAAGCGGAAATCTCTTGACAGGTGTAATTAAGGTCATTTCAAGAGCAAATAGACACTAGTTTATTTCAAAGTCACTTGCTCAGTAGTCTCCCTAGATATTTGCCAAGCTGGGCCACTCCCCCAGCCCCTAGAAGCTGTACGAAGCAATCAGCAGCTTAGAAGAGAATGCCAGGTGCTCATGGGGCTGTGATTTGTTGCCTTGGGTGCAATGCAGCTTGCAAAGTTAGTGTTAGGGATTGTTCAGAGATAAACTAAGACCATCCCATGTTAGCCCCAATCTACCACTTGTAGTAATTTTGGAAAAATTAAAACACTGGTGGAGAGGTCAGGATACCCCCATCTTAGATATTAGCTTACCCGGTGACTGAGGCTAAGTCACTCCCCCTACCAAGCCTCAGTTTTGCCATTTGTCACATGCCAGTTGTTCTTAAATTGAGTTCTTACTAATACTTTTTGTGTCCTATGTTGTCTGAAACATAAGTGGCTGAGACAGTGGTCTAGGAATCTGTTTTCTGACATGTGGGAAGGACAGTAGCAAGTGTGGAAGGTAGCATGATGCAGTGAATTTAGTAGCAAACAGACAAATGGATAGGCTTCCAGCTTTGTTATTACTAGTTGCGTTACTGTGGGCAAGTTCTCTGAAAATCTGGTTCATTTCAAAAAACAAGAATAGTGTTATCTACCTAACTGTGTTATGGTGAGGAATAAATGATAAATACAACTTCTAGCTGGGTATTTGACTAGACGCAAGACATGTGTTTGTATGCCCCCTTTTTCCTCCTCCATAAGACGCTAGGAAACAATATTCCCCTCAACATCTCCAGCAGTGGACCTCAGGGATAATAACCCATTTGGACAGGGAAACCATCTAGGCATCCAGATTGTTTAGGGTAATGATTGAAAAGGAGAAGCAAATATATATATATTTTTAATCATAGCCCAGTTAATATCACTCAGACTTTCCTCCATCTCAAGCAGCTCACATCCTTACACTCCTTCACCAGACCTATGAAAAGGCAGCCCTAGTAGAGGTAGGACCAAAAAAAAAAAAAAAAAAAAGCTCTAGTGCCAAAGTCTTGGTCTCTAAAGAGGATGGGAAAACTTCCTAAAGGAAGTGCATTTGAGATTACTTTTAAAGAGTAGGGAAATAAAAATAAATGAAACCAAGTTTCAGAGGACAGAAGTCAGGCATGTGGGCTTATAAGAGGATACTCAAGCAGATGAGGACTTTCTCCCACCGTAGCCTAGTGCAGAGGTTTCTGAAGACCTAGGTCTAAGGCCTGTATCAATAATTCATAGACTATCTCTGCAAAAACTTGTCAATTACTAATCTGGAGCTAGAAGCAACATAGAGGAAAGACAGAATATGCATACGGCAGCTAGAAGGACTGACATTTGGGAGTACAAGTGAGATACTCCAGGTGAGCTTTCAAAGTGGTTCATGTGATATTTGAAAAGTGGCAGGGGCTCAACAATTTAACTGTTGGGGGCTGAAAAGTAATTCATTATTTTAGCATTAAATTCTTGCAACTTCATTGTACACTTCCCTCACTCTCTCCAACCCCAGTACCAGCAAGTCACCATAGCCTGGAGAATACCCAGTGCTTATGAAGTTTCAAGCACTCTCCTAAATACTTCAGTTTTATTAACTCATTTATCATCAAGGGGTTAGAAATTGACATTTGAGCAAAGGCTAGCTGGTGATGAAGAAATGAGCCATGTAGCTATTTAGAAGAGAGTACCACACATAGGGAGAAGGCATTGCAAAGGCCCTGGGATCAAGTGGACCTAATAGCATTAGAGAAGTCAGTGGCATGAACAAGAGGGAGAATTGCAGGATATAAGGCCAGACAGTGTTGGGTTTCATAAAAAAGCAATGCCAAGTCACATTTTTTAGTCCTCCTCCTCAAAAATGATTAAATCTTCCTTAAGGTAGAGTCAGAGTCATTTTTTTCTTTTCTAGACTGTCAATATGTCTTCATAGTGATATTTTCAATGAATTTAATCTCTATCCCAATGTAACACCTGTATGTTTGTTTTTTTTTTTTGAGACAGAGTCTCGCTCTGTTGCCCAGGCTGGAGTGCAGTCACGCGATCTCGTCTCACTGCAAACTCTGCCTCCTGGGTTCATGCCATTCTCCTGCCTCAGCCTCCTGAGTAGCTGGGACCGCAGGTGCCCGCCATCATGCTTGGCTAATTTTTTGTATTTTTAGTAGAGACAGGGTTTCACCATGTTAGCCAGGATGGTCTCCATCTCCTGACACCGTGATCCGCCCACCTCGGCCTCGCAAAGTGCTGGGATTACAGGCGTGAGACACCATGCCCGGCCAACACCTGTATTTACTAAAGAGGAATAACAAGATGACATTTATGGAAATATAGAGACCAAAAGTATGAAATAATAATATAAGCATTAATCAAATGTACTAAACATAAGTTTTTATTTCTTTTGTTTTTTTCAAATTTTGGACCCAGAAAAAAGTACTTGAATTCTTTTTTTTTTTATTTTATTATTATACTTTAAGTTTTAGGGTATATGTGCACAACGTGCAGGTTTGTTACATACGTATACATGTGCCATGTTGGTGTGCTGCACCCATCAGCTCGTCATTTAGCATTATGTGTATCTCCTCATGCCATCCCTCCCCCCTACCCCCATCCCACAACAGTCCCTGGAGTGTGATGTTCCCCTTCCTGTGTCCATGTGTTCTCATTGTTCAATTCCCACCTATCAGTGAGAATATGCGGTGTTTAGTTTTTTTGTCCCTGCGATAGTTTACTGAGAATGATGATTTCCAGTTTCATCCATGTCCCTACAAAGGACATGAACTCATCATTTTTTATGGCTGCATAGTATTCCATGGTGTATATGTGCCATATTTTCTTAATCCAGTCTATCGTTGTTGGACATTTGAGTTCGTTCCAAGTCTTTGCTATTGTGAATAGTGCCGCAATAAACATACGTGTGCATGTGTCTTTATAGCAGCATGATTTATAGTCCTTTGGGTATATACCCAGTAATGGGATGGCTGGGTCAAATGGTATTTCTAGTTCTAGATCCGTGAGGAATGGCCACACTGACTTCCACAATGGTTGAACTAGTTTACAGTCCCACCAACAGTGTAAAAGTGTTCCTATTTCTCCACATCCTCTCCAGCACCTGTTGTTTCCTGACTTTTGAATGATGGCCATTCTAACTGGTGTGAGATGGTATCTCATTGTGGTTTTGATTTGCATTTCTCTGATGGCCAGTGATGATAAGCATTTTTTCATGTGTTTTTTGGCTGCATAAACGTCTTTTTTTGAGAAGTGTCTGTTCATATCCTTCGCCCACTTTTTGATGGGGTTGTTTTTTTCTTGTAAATTTGTTTGAGTTCATTGTAGATTCTGGATATTAGCCCTTTGTCAGATGAGTAGGTTGCAAAAATTTTCTCCCATTCTGTAAGTTGCCTGTTCACTCTGATGGTAGTTTCTTTTGCTGTGCAGAAGCTCTTTAGTTTAATTAGATCCCATTTGTCAATTTTGGCTTTTGTTGCCATTGCTTTTGGTGTTTTAGACATGAAGTCATTGCCCATGCCTATGTCCTGAATGGTGATGCCTAGGTTTTCTTCTAGGGTTTTTATGGTTTTAAGTCTAACATGTCAAGTCTTTAATCCGTCTTGAATTAATTTTTGTATAAGGTGTAAGGAAGGGATCCAGTTTCAGCTTTCTACATATGGCTAGCCAGTTTTCCCAGCACCATTTATATAACAGGGAATCCTTTCCCCATTGCTTGTTTTTGTCAGGTTTGTCAAAGATCAGATGGTTGTAGATATGCGGCATTATTTCTGAGGGCTCTGTTCTGTTCCATTGATCTATATCTCTGTTTTGGTACCAGTACCATGCTGTTTTGGTTACTGTAGCCTTGTAGTATAGTTTGAAGTCAGGTAGCGTGATGCCTCCAGCTTTGTTCTTTTGGCTTAGGATTGACTTGGCCATGTGGGCTCTTTTTTGGTTCCATATGAACTTTAAAGTAGTTTTTTCCAATTCTGTGAAGAAAGTCATTGGTAGCTTGATGGGGATGGCATTGAATCTATAAATTACCTTGGTCAGTATGGCCATTTTCACAATATTGATTCTTCCAACCCATGAGCATGGAATGTTCTTCCATTTGTTTGTATCCTCTTTTATTTCATTGAGCAGTGGTTTGTAGTTCTCCTTGAAGAGGTCCTTCACGTCCCTTGGTAGTTGGATTCCTAGGTATTTTAATCTCTTTGAAGCAATTGTGAATGGGAATTCACTCCTGATTTGGCTCTCTGTTTGTCTGTTATTTGTGTATAAGAATGCTTGTGATGTTTGTACATTGATTTTGTATCCTGAGACTTTGCTGAAGTTGCTTATCAGCTTAAGGAGATTTTGGGCTGAGACAATGGGGTTTCCTAGATATACAATCATGTCATCTGCAAACAGGGACAATTTGACTTCCTCTTTTCCTAATTGAATACCCTTTATTTCCTTCTCCTGCCTGATTGCCCTGTCCAGAACTTCCAACATTATGTTAAATAGGAGTGGTGAGAGAAGGCATCCCTGTCTTGTGCCCGTTTTCAAAGGGAATGCTTCCAGTTTTTGCCCATTCAGTATGATATTGGCTGTGGTTTTGTCATAGATAGCTCTTATTATTTTGAGATAGGTCCCATCAATAACTAATTTATTGAGACTTTTTAGCATGAAGAGTTGTTGAATTTTGTGAAAGGCCTTTTCTGCATCTATTGAGATAATCATGTGGTTTTTGTCTTTGGTTCTGTTTATATGCTGGATTACATTTATTGATTTGCATATGTTGAACCAGTCTTGCATCCCAGGGATGAAGCCCACTTGATCATGGTGGATAAGGTTTTTGATGTGCTGCTGGATGTGGTTTGCCAGTATTTTATTGAGGATTTTTGCATCAATGTTCATCAAGGAGATTGGTCTAAAATTCTCTTTTGTGGTTGTGTCTCTGCCCAACTTTGGTATCAGGATGATGCTGGCCTCATAAAATGAGTTAGAGAGGATTGCCTCTTTTTCTATTGATTGGAATAGTTTCAGAAGGAATGGTACCAGTTCCTCCTTCTACCTGTGGTAGAATTCCACTGTGATTCCATCTGGTCCTGGACTCTTTTTTGTTGGTAAGCTATTGATTATTGCCACAATTTCAGAGCCTGTTATTGGTCTATTCAGAGATTCAACTTCTTCCTGGTTTAGTCTTGGGAGGGTGTATGTGTTGAGGAATTTATCCATTTCTTCTAGATTTTCTAGTTTATTTGCATAGAGGTGTTTGTAGTATCCTCTGGTGGTAGTTCGTATTTCTGTGGGATTGGTGGTGATATCCCCTTTATCATTTTTTATTGCATCTATTTGATTCTTCTCTCTTTTCTTCTTTATTAGTCTTGCTAGTGGTCTATCAATTTTGTTGATCTTTTCAAAAAACCAGCTCCTGGATTCATTAATTTTTTGAAGGGTTTTTTGTGTCTCTATTTCCTTCAGTTCTGCTCTGATTTTAGTTATTTCTTGCCTTCTGCTAGCTTGTGAATGTGTTTGCTCTCGCTTTTCTAGGTCTTTTAATTGTGATGTTAGGGTGTCAATTTTGGATCTTTCCTGCTTTCTCTTGTAGGCATTTAGTGCTATAAATTTCCTCTACACACTGCTTTGAATGTGTCCCAGAGATTCTGGTATGTTGTGTCTTTGTTCTCATTGGTTTCAAAGAACATCTTTATTTCTGCCTTCATTTCATTATGTACCCAATAGTCATTCAGAATCAGGTTGTTCAGTTTCCATGTAGTTGAGTGGTTTTGAGTGAGTTTCTTAATCCTGAGTTTTAGTTTGATTGCACTGTGGTCTGAGAGACAGTTTGTTATAATTTCTATTCTTTTACATTTACTGAGGGGAGCTTTACTTCCAACTATGTGGTCAATTTTGGAATAGGTGTGGTGTGGTGCTGAAAAAAATGTATATTCTGTTGATTTGGGGTGGAGAGTTCTGTAGATGTCTATTAGGTCTGCTTGGTGCAGAGCTGAGTTCAATTTCTGGGAATCCTTGTTAACTTTCTGTCTCCTTGATCTGTCTAATGTTGACAGTGGGGTGTTAAAGTCTCCCATTATTATTGTGTGGGAGTCTAAGTCTCTTTGTAGGTCACTCAGGACTTGCTTTATGAATCTGGGTGCTCCTGTGTTGAGTGTATATATATTTAGGATAGTTAGCTCTTCTTGTTGAATTGATCCCTTTACCATTATGTAATGGCCTTCTTTGTCTCTTTTGATCTTTGTTGGCTTAAAGTCTGTTTTATCAGAGACTAGGATTGCAACCCCTGCCTTTTTTTGTTTTCCATGTGCTTGGTAGATCTTCCTCTATCCTTTTATTTTGAGCCTATGTGTGTCTCTGTACATGAGATGGGTTTCCTGAATACAGCACACTGATGGGTCTTGACTCTTTATCCAATTTGCCAGTCTGTGTCTTTTAATTGGAGCATTTAGTCCATTTACATTTAAAGTTAATACTGTTATGTGTGAATTTGATCCTGTCATTATGATGTTAGCTGGTTATTTTGCTCATTAGTTGATGCAGTTTCTTCGTAGCCTCAATGGTCTTTACAATTTGGCATGATTTTGCAGTGGCTGGTACCAGTTGTTCCTTTCCATGTTTAGTGCTTCCTTCAGGAGCTCTTTTAGGGAAGGCCTGTTGGTGACAAAATCTCTCAGTGTTTGCTTGTCTGTAAAGTATTGTATTTCTCCTTCACTTATGAAGCTTAATTTGGCTGGATATGAAATTCTGGGTTGAAAATTCTTTTCTTTAAGATTGTTGAATATTGGCCCCCACTCTCTTCTGGCTTGTAGAGTTTCTGTCGAGAGATCCGCTGTTAGTCTGATAGGCTTCCCTTTGTGGGTAACCGGACTTTTCTCTCTGGCTGCCCTTAACATTTTTTCCTTCATTTCAACTTTGGTGAATCTGACCATTATGTGTCTTGGAGTTGTTCTTCTTGAGGAGTATCTTTGTGGCATTCTCTGTATTTCCTGAATCTGAATGTTGGCCTGCCTTGCTAGACTGGGGGAGTTCTCCTGGATGATATCCTGCAGAGTGTTTTCCAACTTGGTTCCATTCTGCCCGTCACTTTCAGGTACACCAATCAGATGTAGATTTGGTCTTTTCACGTAGTCCCATATTTCTTGGAGGCTTTGTTCATTTCATTTTATTCTTTTTCCTCTAAACTTCTCTTCTCGCTTCATTTCATTCATTTCATCTTCCATCACTGACACTCTTTCTTACTGTTGATCGCATTGCCTCCTCAGGCTTCTGCATTTGTTACGTAGCTCTCGTGCCTTGGTTTTCAGCTCTATCAGGTCCTTTAAGGACTTCTCTGCATTGGTTATTCTAGTTATCCATTCGTCTAATTTTTTTTCAAAGCTTTTAACTTCTTTGCCTTTGGTTCGAATTTCCTCCTGTAGCTCGGAGTAATTTGATTGTCTGAAGTCTTCTTCTCTCAACTCGTCAAAGTCATTCTCTGCCCAGCTTTGTTCCATTGCTGGTGAGGAGCTGTGTTCTTTTGGAGGAGGAGAGGCGCTCTGATTTTTAGGGTTTCCAGTTTTTCTGCTCTGTTTTTTTCCCATCTTTGTGGTTTTATCTACCTTTGGTCTTTGATGATGATGATGTACAGATCGGTTTTTGGTATGGATGTCCTTTCTGTTTGTTAGTTTTCCTTCTGACAGACAGGACCCTCAGCTGCAGGTCTGTTGGAGTTTGCTAGAGGTCCATTCCAGACGCTGTTTGCCTGGGTGTCAGTAGCAGTGGCTGCAGAACAGTGGATTTTCATGAACTGCAAATGCTGCTGCCTGATGGTTCCTTTGGAAGTTTTGTCTCAGAGGCACACCCAGCCATGTGAGGGGTCAGTCTGCCCCTACTGGGGAGTGCCTCCCAGTTAGGCTGCTCGGGGGTCAGGGACCCACTTGAGGAGGCAGTCTGCCCGTTCTGAGATCTCCAGCTGCATGCTGGGAGAACCACTACTCTCTTCAAAGCTGTCAGACAGGGACATTTAAGTCTGCAGAGGTTACTGCTGTCTTTTTGTTTGTCTGTGCCCTGCCCCCAGAGGTGGAGCCTACAGAGGCAGTCAGGCCTCCTTGAGCTGTGGTGGGCTCCACCCAGTTTGAGCTTCCTGGCTGCTTTGTTTACCTAAGCAAGCCTGGGCAATGGTGGGTGCCCCTCCCCCAGCCTCACTGCCACCTTGCAGTTTGATCTCAGACTGCTGTGCTAGCAATCAGCAAGACTCCGTGGGCGTAGGACTCTCCGAGCCAGGTGCGGGATATAATCTCCTGGTGTGCCATTTTTTAAGTCCATCGGAAAAGCGCAGTATTAGGGTGGGAGTGACCTGATTTTCCAGGTGCGTCTGTCTGTCAACCCTGTGTTTGACTAGGAAAGGGAACTCCCTGACCCCTTGCACTTCCTGAGTGAGGCAATGCCTCGCCCTGCTTCGGCTTACACATGGTGTGCTGCACCCACTGTCCTGCACCGTCTGGCACTCCCTAGTGAGATGAACCCAGTACCTCAGATGGAAATGCGGAAATCACCCATCTTCTGCATCGCTCACGCTGGGAGCTGTAGAGCGGAGCTGTTCCTATTAGGCCCTCTTGGTTCCACCCCCCCAAAAGTACTTGAATTCTAAGATAATTTAATGAATGCTTAGATTAGTGATGTTAATGTTATCCTCTGATCCATAGAATGGATGGCTAACCTGGATGTTTATCTCAGTTCTGCCCTTTGCTGACTGCCTGATATAGGACACGTTAGTCAACCTCTGTTGGTCTCTATTAGTTTTTTCATCTTTAATATGGGAATATTTATGCTTACCTTGAAGGGATCTTGTGAGAATTAAATAAGATAATTGGGTCAAGTGTTTGCATAATTGGTGGTGGCTCCATTTATAGTTGATGTGAGTCTCACTGTCATTGTTATCATGGTATTAGTTAAGACTCTTAGGTTTTCCATGACAGAAATATAACTCAAATTAGCTTAAACAAAATAACAATGTATTACAAATTTTCTTAGGATTGCATGAGATAGGAACAGGCCTGAACCTTAGGATAAATCAGAACAAGAAACTTGAGTAGCAGTAGAATCCTTGGTCAATTATCTTTGTTCGTGTTTCTGAATATTCTTTATTGGTCTACTTTTTTCTGTGTTTTAAGGTAGATGCCTTCCACCCCTATCATCATTCCATTCCTCAGATTTTACCTATGCAATAAGTGGCAAATGGGAGCTCCCAAACCTTTCTCATATTTACAAGTTTACTGTCTTTGACATGAATCTCTCTTTTCCACGTTCAAAAATTCCAGGGAAGGGACTCATTGATCTAAGCCCTGCACCAATCATGTATAAAGAGGGTGGATTCATATACAGTACGTTGCCCATGTATAGTAGCTGCTTCAGTGGTGTGAATAACACAGGAGCAAAGGAATCTCAAAAGAACCAGCAGGAACAAGAATGTCCTCAGAAGAAGGCAGGATTGCTGTTTAGAAAATAATAGTTTCTTTTTAATTTTATTATTATACTTTTAAGTTTTAGGGTACATGTGCACAATGTGCAGGTTTGTTACATATGTATACATGTGCCATGTTGGTGTGCTGCACCCATTAACTCGTCATTTAACATTAGGTATATCTCCTAATGCTATCCCTCCCCCTAAAATTAAAAAAAAAAATAATAGTTTCCTACTGTAATCATTATATATATTTTCATTTATCATTATTATTGCACTTAGGACAAGTTTTCTAGTATTTATACAGTTCTAGGTTATTAGAAGATGTAAAACGGAAGGGATTTTATAACATCGTTAATTCTAAACAACCTGACGAGAACTTTTGCTAGTTCTTCGAAGAGGTGTGCTTTGAATGTGCTTCTCCAAGGAAGACCATCAGCTCCCAACATCTGATCACATTCTCTGCTTTGTGGACAGGAAGCCCTGCTTTTTCTTCATCGTATTCCATTTAATGTAGGTTCCTCTGATGTCATTCTTAGAGATGATAAAGAACAGCTGGCCACCATCTTAAGTATAGTAATGTTCAATATGTCTGAAAACTGCGATTATGTCAATCCCTTTACCTCACTTCAGACTAAATAATCGCAGTCACTTCAGCTTTACCTCTAAGCTGCTGCAGCATTATAATGGCTACCCTATTGACTATTCTAGTTTCTCCTTTTCAGTGCTAACTTAGCTTTTGGCCCTGATGAAGTCCAGGGTCAAGTTGGCATTTCACTGCTTGGTCAAAGACAGTTTATCCCTGGAATATTTTCAGGGAGGGGAGTCAGGAGTGTAGGAAGAGACGTATTCTGATGTGGGTGAGCTGTATGGCCAAAAGTTCATGTATGGTTTTCTTAACTGCTATTAGTGGGATGACCATGTGTACTGGACACAATATAAAGTTTCATAGACATGAATTCAAATCTTTGCTCTATTATGTGTTGATCATGGGCAAGTGACTCTATTCTTCACCCATTTAAAAAATCTATACTTTGGAGATAAGAATACTAGTAGCATTTAGTGGTAAACGGGATGATTCATATAAAATGCTAAATGATGTGCCAGATATATAAGAGTGGCCCAATAAATTTTAGTTCGCTTTTTGTTCTCCTTCTCTCAATGGGCTTTTTAGGAAACCAGCAGTTGATAAGAGCCAGATTAATGAGCAGGAAGATAATTCGTGTTCTAGTCCCAGGTCTGCTGGTAATTACAAGAAAAGTTATTGTATGACACTTGTCTCTAAGATAGACAGTCGGAAATAAAGAAGTTAATTCCTAAGGTTGTTGACAACTCTAAAAATATAAAATCCTAAGACTACTGTGTTCCTTATAGAGTTTGGCAATTTTCAGAATTAGGAGATCACTAACCACATACATATTTGCCCTAAAAACAACACTGAAGGTAATACTTTAATTCACAGACTAATATTCATGCATCTTTAATTGTATTAAACATCTCCTCCAAAGCAATCCTGTGCTCTCAAGTTTTCTGGTTGTTTGTTGTACCCTATTGAGCGGCAGAGCCAGGGAGTGAGACAAGAGTGGGAACTGAAACCAGAAGTCTAAGGAGGTTGTCATCAGTTCTGGGGAAGAGAGATCAGAGCTGAGCCCCTTACTGGCCATTGCCAGTGAGGGAAGGTCTTGGAGCAAAGAAAGATCGAGAACCCCCAGCAGGGACAGAACAAGAGAGGCATAGAGTATACGAGTTAAGATTGTGAGTTTGAGTCAAGCAAACCTGGCCTGGAATCCTGTCTGTGCCATTACTTTAGAAGTATAAAATGAAGATAATAACTCTTCTTATATAAGAGGGCCGTTGAAAGCATTAAATGAGATAATGTATGCAACGTATTTAGCATATGGTAAATACTCAGCCAACTGAGGCTTATGTTATGTTATTAACAGAATCCACAGCAGGAGCTTGGTAGGACTGTACTAATAATAGAACCCAGAAAGAAATATGCTGAGCATCCCTCTCCTTCTTCAGCCAGTCTGTTTATTCTTGATACATAACCCTTCCTACTGTGGGGGTTTCTGATGCCAGTAAACTGGGAAATCTCTGACATTGCTTTGAGTATAGATAAAAATGACTTTACTACATTTACCTTTTAGGAGAAATGTTATTAGATGATTATTTTGGCAACACAGTTGGTTCTTGACTGATACATACCAGCAGTCTAAATTGACAGTATTATTAAATGATCTTGCCTTCCTCAAACATATGCCAAGGGAGGTAGGGGAAGGAAGTCTGGGGCTAAAATTTTGTCACAGACAAGCCGGGCACGGTGGCTCACGCTTGTAATCCCAGCACTTTGGGAGGCCGAGGTGGGTGGATCATGAGGTCAGGAGATCGAGACCACGGTGAAACCCCGTCTCTACTAAAAATACAAAAAATTAGCCGGGCGTGGTGGCGGGCGCCTGTAGTCTCAGCTACTCGGAGAGGCTGAGGCAGGAGAATGGCGTGAACCCGGGAGGCGGAGCTTGCAGTGAGCCGAGATCGCGCCACTGCACTCCAGCCTGGGCGACAGAGCAAGACTCCGTCTCAAAAAAAAAAAAAAAAAAAAAAATTTTGTCACAGACAATCTGTGAATGAGAAAAGAATGTTAAGACAAGAACACACATTCATTAGATAGGCATATTTAATTACATAAATAAAAAACTTCCATAAGTAACCAAAAAAAGCAAAACATGTAACTAAAGTCATAAGATAAATGATAAGCTCGGGAAACTATATTCAGTAAAACACTGGAACTCTTCAACTGACAATTTAAATAAACAAAATGAAATTCTAAAAAATGCACAGGCAAAGAACATCAACAGATGTATCCCAACAAGAAAACAAACACAGGAAAAATTACTGTTACAAATAATCATGAGGTATATTAAATAAAACATGATCGTGCTTGTTTTACCCATTAATTATCACTTTCCCCAAATAATTAGACTCAATGCTAATGGCAGTGAGGTGAATGTAACAACCTCATACATTCTGGGTGGCATTTTAAATTGCTATAGTAGTTTGGAAAAGCCATTTGGTCATGTATCTCAGAAGCCACTTCTGAGACACTGACCTACAGAAGTAGTCCAAAATAGAGAAAAAGATGTATGCACAAAAGAATTCATTTTTAATAGCAAAAAGAGGCAACACAAATGCTCAAAGAATAAACTATGGCAAATTAATTCAATGACACATTATACATTCATTTAAAATTTTCTTTATGCAGAATCTATAATAACTAACTTGATAAGCTAACACCATCATAATGTTAAGAGAAAAAAGTAAGATACAAAATAATTTGTAAATTTTGAATATATTTAAAAAACGAGAAGTAAATTTATTAAAATATGATCATTTTTATTGATGTTGTGGAATCTTCCACCTGAAGAGTCTCCCTTTTTCCTTCTTTCATGAACATCTGCTGGCCCATTTTTTTTGCTCCTTTTTCCAGCAGTCCTTCTGCACCCCATTGCCACCATTCCTATGTTCTTGTCAAGGCTCTATAATGCCTTATTTGCAACATTTCTTTTCTTTTTGATCTCTCTTCCTTGGGCTCCCCTGATACCACATTCTTTGATATTCCTCTTACCCTCCTGATCATACTCAAGCTCCTTGCTACCTTTGCTGTGTTCCTTGACCTCTGAATATTGGAGCGCTCCAGGAACTGGTTTCTGGAAGCTATGGTCTTCTTGGTTCTGCCCTTTCTCCTAAAATGAATTCATCCAGTATAATAGCTTTCGGTAACATTTTGATGGCCCTGATTCCTAAATTTATCTTTTCAATGCTGACCACTCATTGAGTTCCAGACTTAGATATCCACCTACTTATTTACCATCTTCACTTGCATATTTAGCATGCATTTCAAACACAACATAACCCAGTTGAAACATTGATTCTTACTTTCCCTTGTTCCCATTTGTATCAATCTTGATCTTCCCACCTCAGAGAATAACATCCCTATTGACTTAGTTGTTCATATTAAATACATAGAAGTATTCTTTCACTCCATCGGCATATCTCTCAGCTTTAACCTGAATCAGTATTCTTCTCTTCATCTCTGTGTACATTGCCTTAATCCACACCACTGTAATTTCTCTCCAGAATCATTGCTGTGGAATCCAAATGTTCTCTGCTTCTACTTTTGCCCATATCTCCTGTGATTTTCTTATTCACAAGTAGCCAATGTGAAATATTTAATAAATAAATTAGATTGTATTATTTCCTCAAATTATTTTCTAAGGGTATGAGAGAAATGCCTGTTTAGTGTTATCTTCTTCCAGTAGATGGGGCTATTGAGCACCAAATTTTTCTCAGAACTAATGTTTTACAATTTTTTTAAAATGAAAAGAGGGGTTCATCAATGTTGATTTTTACTAACTAACTAACTAACTGTAAAACATTCCTCAGAGTATATCCACTATGTTTGCAACTATCAAAAATTTACAAAAGTGGAAAACATAAAATGCTTATTATAAATCATGAAAATAATATAATTTGTTAATCAGATTCTCTTACTATTTGAAAGCCCTGCAAATTCGTGTGAACTCTAGAACATATATTGACACTCAATTATAATCTTTGCTAGGAGAAAGAGATAGGGGAGCTCTTTTTTCTTCTATTGGTGAGTTTTACGTTTATTCCAAAACGGGCATGATTCATAGTCTCCACTGGGATTTTCCTAAGGCTCTCATCCATGTGGATGAAATAGGATGATAGCTAGGAAGGCAGAGACATTAACACTTAAAGAACAGCTTCTATGTGTCATTTTACATATTTGATCTACAGCTGCCATAGTATTTATTTGAGTTAAATGTTCTCACCCTTATTTTATTAGACAGAAAAAATGGGGCTGAAAAACGTTAAGAGATTTGCCATTAAGAAAAAGTAAATAAAACAATTGAATTTGAATCCACTCTGGCTTGCACAGATTCAAATAAGACTCTCACTGGTGTTCATACACTGTTCATACACAGTGGTAATGTCCTTGACTGAAAGCGAAAAGCATGTGGCTCATGCTAAGGCATGATCCCGTGAGCAGAAAGTGAGTCAAAGTTGGCATAGAATGATTTGGTGTAGACATGGCTGGAATTAGAGGCGAGTGCAAGATGCTAGGAGACAGCATAGGAAGTGTCTGGAACAACATCCCTGTATTGACTTGTCAATCTTTCCATACGCTATTGCTGAACAGTGGGAGAGGGGTTATGGGTGAGCATGACCTTACACACCTGTTAATTATTAACGCTTTAACCAGGATAAATCTTACACTTAGTCTTCAGTTGTGGCAAGCAGTGCAACTAAGGAGAAAGAGTATGAGCTCTGGATTTGAGTCCTGTATTCTAGACCCAGTGTGACCCTGGACAGGATCATGACTAAATTTTAGGACTTTGAAACATTGGTTGATATAGCTACCAACTGATTTTGAGGAAAAAGCTAAGTGAGCTCATGTTCTAAAAGTGAATGCTCTAAGCTTTACTATTGGCATTTGTTATCTTTAATAGCAATACTGACATGATGTATCAGTGACCCACAGACAATCTATTGGCCATTTTTGCCCAGGATGGGAACCATAATCAGAAACAGATGAGCACCTTATGTTTCTGGCTGGAGTCAGGAAGAGTAGGAAGTGGGTGAAGAGTAAACAAGCAGAAACAAGGTAAACAAAACCATTCTTTGGGTTCCATTTTGTTTCTGGTCAACCCATATCCCAGCAGTCCCTGCTTCTCAGGTCAATGAAGATTCAACAGACAGTGTGGTGCTGTGTGCTGCCAATTCATAGCCTTCAACTTAGAAACTAACAGACTTTTTGCGTTTCCTCTGCTGAAACCTCTGATTTAAGCAGTGCAGTTGGGAAACTTCAAAGTAAGTAAGTACAGTGATATGGTTTGTCTGTGTCCTTACCCAAATCTCAACTTGAATTTTATCTCCCAGAATTCCCATGTGTTGTGGGAGGGACCTACAGGGAGGTAATTGAATCATGGGGGCCAGTCTTTCCTGTGCTATTCTCGTGATAGTGAATATGTCTCATGAGATCTGATGGGTTTATTAGGGCTTCCTGCTTTTGCTTCTTCCTCATTTTCTCTTGCTGCCACCACGTAAGAAGTGCTTTTTGCCTCCCGCCATGATTCTGAGCCTCCCCAGCCATGTGGAACTGAAAGTCTAATTAAACCTCTTTTTGTTCCTAGTTTCGGGTATGTCTTTATCAGCAGTGTGAAAACGAACTAATACAGTTGCTACTTCCGTTGTATTTTTAGCCATGCATTGTGATGCAAATGAATGTAATAGCAAACTATAAATTTGCAACAAATCAATGCATGCATTTAAATCATTATTATTTTTTCTTAGTTTTATATTTAATTGGCAAATAATAACTGTGCATATTTATAGAGTTCAAAGTGATATTTCACATATACATTGTGAAATGATCAAATCAGGGTAATTAGCATATCCATTACTTACCTCAACTGTTCATCATTTCCTTGTGTTGTAAATATTTAAAATCCTCTCTTGTAGATCTTCTGATGGATACAATACATTATTACTAAGTACAATCACTGTCGCCTTTCTGTGTAATAGAATGCTCAGCACTTATCCAGAGGAGTCTGGTGAGATAAAATCATCCTAAACAAGATTAAAAATGGAGAAGAAGTCCATCTATGTTTCAAAAGGGAAAACCTTTAAAAATAATAAAGTTTAATGGGTATAAAGTTAAGCCATTATTTTTGAAGGCTTTGCTTTTGAAACACAGAACTGAAGAACTGATTCCCTCTCCATTTTTTTTTTTTTTTTTTTTTTTTTTTTTTTTTTTTTTTTTTTTTTTTGAGACGGAGTCTTGCTCTGTCGCCCAGGCGGGAGTGCAGTGGTGCGATCTCGGCTCACTGCAAGCTCTGCCTTCCGGGTTCACACCATTCTCCTGCCTCAGCCTCTCCGAGTAGCTGGGACTACAGGTGCCCGCCACCACGCCCGGCTAATTTTTTGTATTTTTGGTAGAGACGGGGTTTCACCGTGGTCTCGATCTCCTGACCTCGTGATCCACCCGCCTCGGCCTCCCAAAGTGCTGGGATTACAAGCGTGAGCCACTGCGCCTGGCCTCCCTCTCCATTTTTAAACCTGTTTAGGATACTCTTTTATCTAGCTGGATTCCTCAGGGGATATCAAATTGTTACACATTGTTTTTATTACTCAAGTTCTGTCTCATCAGTTTATATTTTTAAAAGTATACTGAAGAAATGTGGTTTGACATTGGCCAGAGGGACCAGCATTGTCTGTTTTCCCAGGAATGGAAATTTGGCAGGTCGTGTGTTGGCTATGACAGAGGGTGGGGATGAGCACAAATATATTACACCTTTTAGGGCTGAAAAATAACACCTCAAGGTTTAAGACTGAATTACAGAACACTTAGCCTTCAGTAAATACACCATGATTTGAGGCTAATTGTTTCTGAAGGCCTTAACAGGTGTCCCCATTACTGTCAGGACTGAGATACTGTTACTGACTTAAATGAGAATTTAGTTCATGAAGAGGAGATAGGTGACCAAGACTCCCTTTTATTCCCTGATAATGCAGATAATTTGGCAGGGAGTGAGGCAAGAAGAGACTCTGAATGCCTGGTTATATTTGAGCACGTAAGCAGTTATGTCTCTACTTTATGGCAGAGAAGCCATATGTCAGCATATAGAATTATTCTTTACCCTGTATTAGCAGAATGACTTGACTAATATCAAAGAAAGAACCATCCATATTCAGGAGCATACCAGAATAAACTTCTTTAGTTTTTCTTGTTTGCATCAAATCTGATGCAAGATATGTGGCCCTCTGCTATCTTCTAACTCTACCATCTTTTACTCTCAGCCTCCAGTGGCACCATGGTGGCCAGTGGGGAATGTACGAGGTATCTGACTGTTCACCTCTTGGACAGAAAATCACAGTCATCACAGTCCATTGACCAGAGCTGGCAACACTGTTCCAACTTCAATGTTTAGTGGTCTGGGAAATGAAGAAGAGCACATACGATATTTGGTCATTATTGTCTCTGCACTGTTGTCCCCACTCCTCTTTACAAGCAGACATATTCACAAGGGTTCCACCATCATCGTCACCAGCAGCAGCAGCATCAATCCCCTCATGGCTCAGTTTCCTGATTTCTGAAAAAAATAAGGACAATAATGCCTACTTCACAAAACTTGGATGCAGTAACATTTGAAAGCACTTAAAGTAGGGTATGGCACAAAATAGATATTCAGCATGTATCATCTCCAGTGCTACACTCGATAGAGAATTCAACAGGGACATTCCCACTGCACATAATTAAACAAACACATAACATGAAATTGAAAAGAATATAAAACAAAGTCATTTATTTTTATTTTTCAGCCACATATTACAAAACAAAGTAGTGTTGACTCTTATATGGGCTATTTGTTCTTTAATTCATATTCTTATTCTCAAAGGGCACTGTAGTCGTTGCCTGAGATCTGTGGTTCTCAACCTCTAGGTGATCCAACGTGAAGCAGAGTTGTGAGCCAGTACAGTCCCTTGCTTTCTAGCCTTCCTACTCTCACCCTGCTCCTCTGAATATCATCTGGATTCTGGAAAAGTACATATTAAAAAGTACATCATAATTAGTTAATTACTTCCAGTTTTCTGCTACCCCTTGATTACCATTGTCATTATCATCATGATCAACCATGTTTTTCAAAGAGCAATGTTTCTGAAAATAATGGTTCTCCATTTTTATTAAAAACACTATAATGTTAGATTCTCATTTATAAAATTAATAAAGCATTTCACAAGCAAGATTTTTGTCCCCTTTTACAATGAGGAGACTATGACTCAGACAGGTACTGTGACTAGTAGGGGGAAGAGTAAGGGACTCCACTTCAGGTTTTCTCATACCAAGTTCTGTGCCTTTTTAGTTGTATCAAAAGTCTCCTAAGGTTTGGATCCCAGGATTTGAAGACAAAAAATAGCAGTGGCTTATAAAAATAATAGCAGTGGGTGATTAGCTTCAGGCTTCAGATGAGCAAGTAAGGCATTTCCTACCAGCAAATCAATAGCAATGGTGCTCATATGAATTGAATCTGTTTTTTAAATTGTCTTAACAGTCAACTCACAATTAGAGTCTTAAGAGATTGCTAGTAATAGTAAATGAATAAAGTAATTGGGCTGACCACTTGTGCGCTGGTTATTTTGATCATTAAGAGTGACCTATGTTGAGGACTTTTGAATCAATGTTCATCAAGGATATTGGTCTAAAATTCTCTTTTTTGGTTGTGTCTCTGCCAGGCTTTGGTATCAGGATGATGCTGGCCTCATAAAATGAGTTAGGGAGGATTCCCTCTTTTTCTGTTGATTGGAATAGTTTCAGAAGGAATGGTACCAGTTCCTCCTTGTACCTCTGGTAGAATTCGGCTGTGAATCCATCTGGTCCTGGACTTTTTTTGGTTAGTAAGCTATTGATTATTGCCACAATTTCAGAGCGTGTTATTGGTCTATTCAGAGATTCAACTTCTTCCTGGAACATTGATGCAAAAATCCTCAGTAAAATACTGGCAAACTGAATCCAGCAGCACATCAAAAAGCTTATCCACCATGATCAAGTGGGCTTCATCCCTGGGATGCAAGGCTGCTTCAACATATGCAAATCAATAAATGTAATCCAGCATATAAACAGAACCAAAGACAAAAACCACATGATTATCTCAATAGATGCAGAAAAGGCGTTTGACAAAATGCAACAACACTTCATGCTAAAAACTCTCAATAAATTAAGTACTGATAGGATGTATCTCAAAATAATAAGAGCTATCTATGACAAACCCACAGCCAATATCATACCGAATGGGCAAAAACTGGAAGCATTCCCTTTGAAAACTGGCACAAGACAGGGATGCCCTCTCTCACCACTCCTATTCAACATAGTGTTGGAAGTTCTGGCCAGGGCAATTAGGCAGGAGAAGGAAATAAAGGGTATTCAATTAGGAAAAGAGAAAGTCAACTTGTCCCTGTTTGCAGATGACATGATTGTATATCTAGAAAACCCCATTGTCTCAGCCCAAAATCTCCTTAAGCTGATAAGCAACTTCAGCAGTCTCAGGATACAAAATTAATGTACAAAAATCACAAGTATTCTTATACACCAATAACAGACAAACAGAGAGCCAAATCATGAGTGAACTCCCATTCACAATTGCTTCAAAGAGAATAAAATACCTAGGAATCCAACTTACAAGGGATGTGAAGGACCTCTTCAAGGAGAACTACAAACCACTGCTCAATGAAATAAAAGAGGCTACAAACAAATGGAAGAACATTCCATGCTCATGGGTAGGAAGAATCAATATCGTAAAAATGGCCATACTGCCCAAGGTAATTTATAGATTCAATGCCATCCCCATCAAGCTACTAATGACTTTCTTCACAGAATTAGAAAAAACTACTTTAAAGTTCATATGGAACCAAAAAAGAGCCCGCATCGCCAAGTCAATCCTAAGCCAAAAGAACAAAGCTGGAGGCATCATGCTACCTGACTTCAAACTATACTACAAGGCTACAGTAACCAAAACAGCATGGTACTGGTACCAAAACAGAGATATAGATCAATGGAACAGAACAGAGCCCTCAGAAATAATGCCACATATCTACAACTATCTGATCTTTGACAAACCTCACAAAAACAAGCAATGGGGAAAGGTTTCCCTGTTATATAAATGGTGATGGGAAAACTGGCTAGCCATATGTAGAAAGCTGAAACTGGATCCCTTCCTTACACCTTATACAAAAATTAATTCAGGATGGATTAAAGACTTACATGTTAGACCTAAAACCATAAAAACTCTAGAAGAAAACCTAGGCAATACCATTCAGGACATAGGCATGGGAAAGGACGTCATGTCTAAAACACCAAAAGCAATGCCAACAAAAGCCAAAATTGACAAATGGGATCTAATTAAACTAAAGAGCTTCTGCACAGCAAAAGAAACTATCATCAGAGTGAACAGGCAACCTATAGAATGGGAGAAAATTTTTGCAACCTACTCATCTGACAAAGGGCTAATATCCAGAATCTACAATGAACTCAAACAATTTTACAAGAAAAAAACAACCCCATCAAAAAGTGGGCGAAGGATATGAACAGACACTTCTCAAAAAAAGACATTTATGCAGCCAAAAAACACAAGAAAAAATGCTCATCATCATCACTGGCCATCAGAGAAATGCAAATCAAAAACCACAATGAGATACCATCTCACACCAGTTAGAATGGCCATCATTAAAAAGTCAGGAAACAACAGGTGCTGGAGAGGATGTGGAGAAATAGGAACACTTTTACACTGTTGGTGGGACTGTAAACTAGTTCAACCATTGTGGAAATCAGTGTGGCGATTCCTCAGAGATCTAGAACTAGAAAAACCATTTGACCCAGCCATCGCATTACTGGGTATATACCCAAAGGATTATAAATCATGCTGCTATAAAGACACATGCACACATATGTTTATTGCGGCACTATTCACAGTAGCAAAGACTTAGAACCAATCCAAATGTCCAACAACGATAGACTGGATTAAGAAAATGTGGCACATATACACCATGGAATACTATGCAGCCATAAAAAATGATGAGTTCATGTCCTTTGTAGGGACATGGATGAAACTGGAAACCATCATTCTCAGCAAACTATCGCAAGGACAAAAAACCAAACACCGCATGTTCTCACTCATAGGTGGGAATTGAACAGTGAGATCATATGGACACAGGAAGGGGAACATCACACTCCGGGGACTGTTGTGGGGTTGGGGGAGGGGGGAGGGATAGCATTAGGAGATATACCTAATGCTAAATGACGAGTTAATCGGTGCAGCACACCAACATGGCACATGTATACATATGTAACAAACTTGCACATTGTGCACATGTACCCTAAAACTTAAAGTATAATAATAATAATTAAAAAAAAAAAGAGTGGCCTATGTTAAATGAATTTGTTTAACTGCAAATAACTTCATCCCCAAGCTTCCCAGATCTAGCCAGCAGCCTCAAAGGCTGAGCAAAACAATTTCCTTGGTTACACTGAATACTTGTGTTTGTTTGCCAAGCATCTTGGATACCCAAAGGACCCAAAATAGATCTTCTCAAATGGATTCCAGTCTTATTTGCTTCCTTCTCTCTTCGGTTCAGAAGGATTCTAAATTAATACAAGTTCTCCAGAGGTCAGCATAAATTAAAAAACATCAGCATCTACTTTAACTATTGATAGCCTCTTAAACCGTGATATCTAAATTGTGCTAGCATATAAATTAGGCTGCTGAGAATTAAGAATCAAGGGGCAATGCTCTGTTGGAGTAATCCAAATACTGCATATTAAATTGTAAGGCAGATTAAAATAACAGATTCTGTAGATACTCTAGCCTAAAGGAAGAGGAGTATAACTCTCTAATACTTGAGTGAGGGCTGTGCATAGTGAATTTATTCCAAAGAGTACAGTATAGAAAAAAAATAACCCTACAATAGAGAAACCTAGAAACACTTGTCATTTGAGTAGTTAATGGTCAAATCATATTGATAATATATACTCTTCCTTTATGTAATGAAAATGGCGCTTTGTCTCTGTAATCCTCCTCCCTAAACCCACAACCTCAGTCTAATCATGAGAAAAACTTCAGGCAAATTTCAATAGAGAGAAATTCCACAAAATGCCTGACTAGTACTCCTCAAAACTGTCAAGGTCATCAAACCCAAGGAAAGCGTAAAAAAATGTCACAGCCAAGAGGAACCTAACAACTTGTGACAAGCAAATGTAACAAGGGTTCTGTGTGATATCCTAGAACAGAAAAATAACATTAGGTAAAACAAACAAACAAAAAATAGATAACCGATGGGTGTTAGTTAATTATAATATATTAAGATTTGTTCATTAATTGTAATATGTACCATACTAATGTAAAATAGTAATAATAGAGACAATGAGAATCTGATGTGGAGAAGTTGTATGAAATCTCTGTTTAATCTGCATAATTTCTCTGTAAATCTAAAACTGTTCTAAAAAATATGTCTGTTAATAATTCTAAAAAATAACAATATTAAACCCTTACATGGTCCCAGGTACTGTTCTGAGTGTTATTACTTTGCATGATAATTTACTTATTATAGTGATATAATTATCATTCCCATTTTATAGATGGAAAAGCAGAAGCACAGAGAAAAGTAATCTGCTCAAAGTCATACCTACAGGAAATGCTGGGGGTATGGTTAGACCTCAGGGAACCTGAATGCAGTGTCTAGCTCTTAACTAACTACTAGGCTATGCTAACTTTCTAAAATCTATTTTCTTGTTTATCTTAGTCTAGGCACATCTTCATGGCCCTTTTTTGAAATTAACTTCTATATAAACCAAGCCTCAATTTACCTTCTGTAGTGAGAATTTATTTTTCCTTTCCTGAAATTAATTTCCAATTCCTCCAGCAACACTTACTACTACTCTGCCTCCCATCAACATCTTCACCTTTGGAATCTACATGTTTCCCAATAACAACCAATAAGGTTTGAATTGTGTTGACTCTACTCCCAGTTCCAGGATTGGTCCAAGACAGTCAACCTAGAGCATTCCTCTGGCTGCAATGATTAGCTACAAGATGGCCACCCAGCGTGGCCAATGAGAAGATACAGAAACTTCTCCATGATTTCCAAGACAGTGAAGCTTTTTTCCCCCTGGATTTGGTGAAGTAAGTGCCTGAGGCTTGTTGCTGCACCTATATTACTACCTTGAAAGGTCCCATGCTAAGGAACAGTTGATATTTGGAAGAGGACAGAGAAAGGTAATCCAGAGAAATGAACTGGATAACAATATTTCAGCCTGCCTTGCCCTTACACATTGAGGTTATAGGTATGAATTGATTACCTTTTTTTATTTGAAAAATTTGAGGTTTCTGACAGATAAACATAAGGAGTTCCAGCTGCTGCACTGTGCTCCTCTGGACCTCAGCCCCAGGAAAGTCTGAATTTTACCTGAGCAGTCAACAACCAATCTCTGTAGGTGAGATGAATTTCCTAAGCCCTGTCTCACCCATGCTCACCCTCCTCCTCTGCCATTCTTCCCCCATCAGGGCTAGGTTGCTCATGATTCAGAGCTCCAAAGACCACAGCTGGTTTTAATTCAAACTGATTACTCTTAAATGGGACTGGCATTCCCTTGACCTAGAGTTTTTGTTTTTTACCTTTTTTCCTTTTCTTGTCCCCAAATATTAACAATTCCTTTATTCATGAGCCTCCTTTTCTCTCCACCATTGCCTTCCTTGCCTTCAACTAAATTTTTAATCTCAAAAAGGGAATGGGGAATTTGTCCCCCATATAATTTCTTTCTATTGCTATATTTACAGTCCCACTAAATGTTTCCAACAGCTGTCTAGATCCTCAAGCCAGAAACTGGACATTTTTATTGTTGTTGCTAATTTTTTTATTGATATATAGTGGAGTAGAGAGTAGAATGGTGATTACCAGGGGCTAGGAAGGATAGTGGGGAGGAGAGTAAATTTGTTCCTTCTCATGCTGCTATGAAGAAATACGCAGGATTGGGTAATTTATAAAGAAAAGAGGTTTAATTGAATCACAGTTCTGCATTGCTAGGGAGGCCTCAGGAAACTTACTTACAATCATAGCAGAAGGGGAAGCAAACATATCCTTCTTCACATTGTAGCAGGAAAAAGAAGTGCAGAGCAAAGAGGGGGAAAGCCCCTTATAAAACCATCGGATGTCATGAGAACTCACTCACTGTAATGAAAACAGCATGGAGGAAACCACTCCCATGATCCACTCATCTCCCATGATGTCCCTCCCCCAACACATGGGGATTACAATTCTGATTCACACCTCAAGATGAGATATGGGTGGGGACAAAGAGTCAGACCATATCAAAGGGGATGAAGAGAGTTTGGTTAATGGGTATAAAAACACATTAGATAGAAGGAATAAGGGCATCAGTTTTTATTATTTCCTTTCATACCCTTGCATCTAGTGCACCATACCCTCTGCCTTACATTTCTAAAATGGCTCACAAATCCATTATTTTTTGTCTATCAACAAATGCTTATCTACTATTATCAACTATTACCTTGAAGACTTACAGCAATAACCTCTTAATTTAATATTCCATCCCTAAACATTGAGAATAATAAATTCACTGATGCTTGGAGCTGGGAGAGACCTCAAAGATAATCTGGTCCAATCCTTTGTTAAAGTCTTGGGTACACTTGGCAACATACCACAATATCACCTCAACTGCTCAAGGCCCTCCACTCCATACATCCCCTGACCTGGCCTCAGCCTCATCCCTCTGTGTACTCCTATGCATGTGAACTGCCACTTCTTACATCTTACCACAGAGAACTGCACATTCAGGCTTCTGGGCCTTTGCTCCTGCTTTTCTCCCTGGAAAATCGATCCCATCCCTTAAATCATCTGACAATAAGTATTCACTTTTCAAAATTCAGTTCAAGGTCACTTTCTTGTAACATTTTTCCTGATGATCTTTTTCATTCTTGCCATAGTACTGGTTTCTTCCAACTTACATGCCCCTGCTGTGGCCTCTACGGACTGCTATCACAGTGCCCAGAACTTTTTATCACACCTGATCATTTATGCATCTGTCTCCTCATCTAAACTGAGAGTTTTGCATGCTGAAGGTGTTCTTTTTTTGTATTTGTGCCCCTATACCAATCATAATATCTGTTATGTAACAGGACCTCCAAGCATGTTGAATGAATGGTTAAGTTAATGACTGAACAATTAGGTCTTCATCCATAATAAGCTAGACATGGTCAGGGTAATGTCCCCTTGCCGTTTTTGCAGCCCTTGAGTGACTGAAGAAAGCCATGAGGTCTCCTTGGTTCACAATGATTTATTTCTATCCCCTCATCATAACATAGGGTCTTCAAGGACAGGGTCCATATGTAAATGGTCCTCAAAGTGTGGTTCAGCATGGGTATCTCTTGAGAACTTGTAAGAAATGCAAATTATCAGTCCCCACTGAAACCTACCAAATTAGAAACTCTTGCGATGAGGTTCAGAAGTCTGTGCTTTAGGATCAAGTGATTCTGATGTGCTCTGATGCACATTCAAGTTTGAGAACTACCACCATGTACCACTCCTTGCTGCATTGTCAGCACAAGGAACTATAAAGTAGAAATGATTGTTAATCTAGTTGAAACCATCTAGTTACCCATTGTTCATTCCTAATTCAACTCTTCAAGAACTGTCCTAAACCATTTCGACATTCTTCAGGTTTTAATTCTTCTCTGTACTCCCACTCCCTCAGCAGAAGGCCTGACCATTTACCATCCTGAGAAAATAGAGGTTATCCTAATGACTTCCCTCCATCTCTCATCTTTTCTTCCAAGTATGTCTCAGTTTCAGCATTCAGGTAGTTTAAACCCCTTAGTATTGCTGACTACACTTTCATGACATACAATGTCTCCATCCTCACCTCCTACCACTTATCTAATTACAAACTATTCCCCAGCCAAACCCGAAGACAGGGAGTCTTCTTGTATAAAAACCTTGAGCATTGTCTAATGAAAAAAAAAAGTACTACTCATCCATAGCTCCACCTCCATGTACACACATACAGGGTTTCTTGGCTCATAGTTGGGCCTCAAAATACGTGTGTTAAATCAAGAAATAGGAAAGGTGCAAGTTAGGGCTCTTAATTGCAGGGAAAACAAACTAGTTCCACCAAGGTTAAGCCAAGAAGAAATTTTTTTGGAAAATATGTATATTAGCTTACAGACTGGAAGGAAAAGCTAGACCATCAGGCCTTGGAAAAGACAGCTAACCAGACCCTCCTGCAGGCATTGGAAGCAGGGGAGTGTCTGAGGGTCAGTAATGTTAGTCAGCCAACTCCAACCATTCTCCATCTTTTCATCACTGCTCCACATTTAAAGTCATGCATGGAGGATGGGCTAAACTAGCTGAATTTGCATCACATATAACATCCAAGTCACAAGAGGTGTCTTAATTGGGTAATAAGTTGAGAAGAATTACCTTAATTCTCCAATAGCTGATCCAGAATCAAAAACTTAAGTGCTTGTAGTTTATTTGGAGGGTGATGCCAGGAACTAAATGAAAGTGGGAAAACAGGGATAGTGAGACAGGGAAAGAAGAAATGACGTTATCATAAACTATGTAGAAAACCTCTGATTCCCCACTCAGAATTGCTCTGGTTGGCAAACAAATGAGCTCCTATTGTGGAAAACCTACAGGGTTCAAAGGGATATGGGGCAGGGATTAATAGAATCTGCTATAAGAAGTTAATGCACCTCTTTTAAGAATTCCATTAAGACTGTGTGAACTAACCAGGCATAGTTCTCTAAAAGAAAATCAAGACACTGTTTACCAGGAGAAGGGAGAGTAGATCCTGGGCAGATAAAGTAACCCATGGATAAGAGAGATTTAGAAAAAACGTGCTAGGGGAGGTTCATAGGGTAGAAAGATCTTATCCAGTTTGAGAAAAATCATTAAAAAAATTCATTGACAAGTTGGATTTTGTTCACCAAATGCACTCTCCTGTCTCAACATAGCAAAGTCTGTCTTCATGGTCTCTCCTCTTCAAGCATTCAGTGCATGTATGAGCTACACTAGATTCTCATGATCACAGCGTAATTCAAATAAAATGTATGTGGATGTGTGGATGTAGCAAATCATTAGTGCTGGGTGTTTGCTTAGATCCTGTTGATGCTATTTTCAGGTGAATAATTGCTAATTTAATTCTTGCTGGGAGAACAACATTACACTCAAATTCCTGTGTTGGGGGAAAAAAAGAAAACAAGGCACTAATGACTAGATAGACTCAGGTCTCTATGGCAACATATTGCTCTTAAGGCTCAAGTGGAATATTAAAATAGTGGTTCATTAGGTGGCACAGGTTTATTTTCTATTATAGTATATATGCAATATATAGTGCATCAGTAACATAGTACTTGATTTACAGTCTCTAATATAACCTCTATAGCAGTGACAATTTTTTTTCACCACTTCACCACATAAAGAATTATTTCAAGGCTGTAGCTATATTATTATTAATCTATTCATATCTTTTTGCCTCTATGTAGCTGAATGTATCTATCTATCTATCTATCTATCTATCTATCTATCTATCTCATGGCCATGGATATCTGCCCTGCATCTAGTGAATGTAAAAATTCCATAGAAGAGAGGAGCAACTCTCTGTGTGAGTATATGGATGTCTGTCCGTGAATATTCAATGGGCCTGACATTCAAAACTCTCTGGGATCATGCATCTCACTGCTTCATTCTTCTGCATCCAAATAGGATCATTCAAGTCTCTTCAAGAATGCTGTTTGTTTTTTATTCTGAAAGCCATTAATCTAGCTATATCCTCTTCCTGGAAGATTCTTCCATCCATCACTCCTTTGCTTGTTGAGAGTCTACCCATTCTTCAAAGGCCAGTTGAAATACTCCATTCTCTGTCCTTTCAGACCTTCCTTAAAGGCTTGATGAGAAATAACTGACTCTTTTTCTGCAGTATAAAGGTCTTCATTTGTATTTCGCTGATGGCCCTATTAGATTGATCTACTGGCCCCAATGTGGATTAATATTAGAGACACTTCTCAAACACTTGATCTTTTTGTTTGAATCTTTCTCCTCACCTATAATAAATAGCATTGAAATCAGACAGCTCTGATTCTACTTCCTTCTCAACTTACTACCTGTGTGTTCTTGAGAAAGACAGATGACTTCCCTAAGCCTCAATTTTATCATCTATAAAAATGGTTTAAACAATAGATCCTATATGATATTGTTGTTGTAAAGATTAAATGAAATGCAAATCGATGTTGATGATGATGATGATAGTAATGACAGTGGACAGAATGAAAATTACTGGTTTAGATGTGCTTGAGTATTGAAAGAAAATTTAAATTTTATAAATAGTGAGTGCAAGGGGACCCACATAGCTCAAAAAACCAGTAAATAGTACGTTAATGCCCCGAAAAGAATGAATGCATCACCAAAAATTCACTGAGCATTTATTAATCATTTCTATGTGCTAGCCTCTGGGGAAAATTAAATACAGAGAATACTTAATATCCTGCAAAATTAAGTTCTGTTTTCTAGCTTGGAACATAAGCATGACTAGTATCCTGCTAGCATCTTTACAATTTTCTTCCTATGATTTTCCTAGATTTTACAGTTCTCTCATATCGCTATCTTTTATATTTTTCCACTCACAATTTCCTTTCATTGGAATGTTTTTCTTTGTTTTCTTCACCATTCTATCCCCTAATGTTTCCTCAAGATTTTGCTCAGTAAGTGTGACTTACCTCCTCTAGCAAAGGTTTTCTCTGATCCACCATCCTCTGAGGTTTGGTCAAAATAACCACAAACAAGCAAAAAACCAAGTCTCCCTTTTTGCTCCTATAGTTGCTTGTGCTGGTCTGTCACTACACTTTTGTCTCTGGATTTTAATTAATATAATGTACTTGATTTTCCATGCAAAAAAAATTAGAATTATTTATCTCTACAACCTTAGCACTTAATACAGTGCCTGTCACTTAATATGAACTCAATAAAAAATAAGTACATAAATGCATGTAATATTTATTAGTGTTATTTGACACAAATGGTATACTAGATTATGCTTGGTAAATAATCACTCTCACCCCCGTCACCTTCATGGGAGAAATGTATTTCTTTGCCCCAGCAACAGTAGCCCTGGTCATGATGTAATTCAGATGTTAGTGGACGTGACACAAGCAAAGGCTAGAAATGTGCTTGTGTGCTTGGCTCTTTTTTTATTCTATTTATTTATTTTTTTTGAGATGGAGTCTCGCTCTGTCACCCAGGCTGGAGTGCAGTGGCGCAATCTTGGCTCACTGAAAGCTCCGCCTCCTCTTGGGTTCATGCCATTCTCCTGCCTCAGCCTCCTGAGTAGCTGGGACTACAGGCACTCGCCACCATGCCTGGCTAATTTTTTGTATTTTTAGTAGAGATCGGGTTTCACCGTGTTAGCCAGGGTGGTCTCGATCTCCTGACCTCATGATCCACCTGCTTTGGCCTCCCAAAGTGCTGGGATTACAGGCGTCAGCCACCGCGCCCAGCCACGCTCAGCTCTTTTTGTGCATTCTTTCCTTCTACCATGAGAAGAATGTGGGTTAGGCAGCTGTCAGTTCTAAGGAGAAAGAGAGACATGAAGAGCTCTATATCTACTCAGAGGTGGGATTGTCACACTTGTTAGGATTGCTTTTATCAAAACAAACAAGCAAACAAAAACAAAAGATGACAACTATTGTTGAGGATTCAGAGAAATTGGAATGCTTATACACCGTTGATGGGAATGTAAAATGGTGCAGCCATTATGGAAAAGAGTGGGGAAGTTCCATACACACACACACACACACAAAACAAAACAAAACAAAAACAAACAAAAAACCCCAGAAATACCATATAATCGACCAATATCACTTTTGAGTATTTATTCAAAAGAATTAAAATCAGGATCTTGGAGAGACATTTGCACTCTCATGCTCATTGCAGTACCATTATATGCATAAAATAGAATGTTGTTCAACCTTAAAAAGAAGGAAACCTTGTCATATTTGATAACATGGGTGCACCTTGAGGACATTATCCTAGGTAAAATAATCCACAGAGGGGAATATGTGGCATGATATCACTTATATGAGTTATTTAAAATAGTCAAATTCAGAGGAGAGAATCACGGAGTGAAATGTTTCCTGGGGTTGGGAGGAGGGGTAGATGGGGAGCTGATATTCCATGGATATAACATTTTAGTTAAACATGATAATTAAGTTCTAGAGACTTGCTGTAAAACATTGTGCCTATAGTCAATAATACTGTACTGTACACCTAAAACAATCTTAAAAGGATAGATCTCAGGTGAAGTGTTCATATCACAATAAAAAAGAATGAATCAGAAATTTTTCTTTTAAAAACCCATAAAGGTTTTGAGAAACCTGCATTTATCCTGACTAAAAGAAAAGAGACTGAGACAGAGACTGAGAGAGACTGACACTGTTGATATGAAAATAGCTCTGGTATCGTAACTTTCTACAAGGAAGAAGCAGGCTAAGAAATATGCTCACATACCAAAAGGATATATTCTTCAATTCTATCTTCAGAAGTGACCAAGGAGGAGGATTTCTCACAGAGTAGAACCATGAACCATGGAGAACAGTGGGCTGAGGAGTCACTTCCAGAAATCACAAGGAGATCTAATCAAAAAACCAGACACTGTTTGCCCAGTGAGATTTCAGCATTGCCCAGAACTGTTTACAGCTATGTACCTCCCATTCTCCTTGTGTTTGTTGTGGTTATCCTGTCCATGTCCCAATACTATGTGGCAAACATAAGGAGGGCAAACACCTTGTCTTTTTATTCATTAGTCACTCTACCAAGAGATGTGCAAAATGGGCTTAATATATGATTCTGGATTTGAGTATGCCCTGATTCAAAGAGGTTAGGAAGATATCTTAGGGTTGTATCAGTGTATTTTGTAGGTATAGATAATGTGAATATTTATCATTTTAGTGCATACCATGCTGCCCTACCCCCTTAGGCAGGACCATAGTACTCATTTTCTTCCATAAGGACTGTTGCCTCCTGATGGCTCACAGCTGAGGCTCTTCCAAAAAATTACCATCAGCTTAGGGAAGCTGCCTCAACAAGTTCACATCCCTTCCCCACTTAAGATAGCCCCATTGCTTCAATTGCTTCAATTGAAGACAAATCTAAGGAGTCATTTTAGGCCAGACACGATGGCTCATGCCTGTAATCCCAGCACTTTGGGAGGCTGAGGCGGGTGGAATACAACGTCAGGAGATCGAGACCATTCTGGCTAACACGGTGAAACCTCGTCTCTGCTAAAAATACAAAAAATTAGCCAGGCATGGTGGTGGGCACCTGTAGCCCAAGCAACTCAGGAGGCTGAGGCAGGAGAATGGCGTGAACTCAAGAGGCAGAGCTTGCAGTGAGCAGAGATGGCGCCACTGCACTCCAGCCTGGCCGACAGAGCGAGACCCATCTCAAAAAAAAAAAAAGGGGGTAATTTTAAACCCAGACTTCCCTACTGGATGAGCTGAAGTCTCATCTGAATTTCATCACCCTTCATCATCTTTTTCTAACCCTACTTCCTTCATTCTTATACATGTCATAACTGAGAGAACTGCTAATAAATTTCCTCTAAGAATAATGTCTGGAGCCAAGATGGCCAAATAGGAAGAGCTCCGGTCTACAGCTCCCAGTGTGAGTGACGCAGAAGATCAGTTATTTCTGCATTTCCATCTGAGGTACCGGGTTCATCTCACTAGGGAGTGCCAGACAGTGGGTGTAGGACAGTAGATGCAGCACACATGCACGAGCCGAAGCAGGGTGAGGCATTGACTCACTCAGGAAGCACAAGGGGTCAGGGAGTTCCCTTTTCTAGTCAAAGAAAGGGGTGACAGACGGCACCTGGAAAATCGGGTCACTCCCACACTAATACTGCGCTTTTCCGATGGGCTTAAAAATCGGCACACCAGGAGATTATATCCCGCACCTGGCTCAGAGGGTACTAGGCCCACGGAGTCTCGCTGATTGCTAGCACAGCAGTCTGAGATCAAACTGCAAGGCGGCAGCGAGGCTGGGGGAGGGGTGCCCGCCATTGCCCAGGCTTACTTAGGAAAACAAAGCAGCTGGGAAGCTCGAACTGGGGGGAGCCCACCACAGCTCAAGGAGGCCTGCCTGCTTCTGTAGGCTCCACCTCTGGGTGCAGGGCACAGACAAACAAAAAGACAGCAGTAACCTCTGCAGACTTAAATGTCCCTGTCTGACAGCTTTGAAGAGAGTAGTGGTTCTCCCAGAATGCAGCTGGAGATCGGAGAACGGGCAGACTGCCTCCTCAATTGGGTCCCTGACCCCCGAGCAGCCTAACTGGGAGGCACCCCCAAGTAGGGGCAGACTGACACCTCACACAGCTGGGTGTGCCTCTGAGACAAAACTTCCAGAGGAACGATCAGGCAGCAGCATTCGCCGTTCACAAAAACCCGCTTTTCTGCAGCCACCACTGCTGATACCCAGGCAAACAGCGTCTGGAGTGGACCTCTAGCAAACTCCAACAGACCTGCAGCTGAGGGTCCTGTCTGTTAGAAGGAAAACTAAAAAACAGAAAGGACATCCACACCAAAAACCCATCTGTACATCACCATCATCAAAGACCAAAAGTAGATAAAACCACAAAGATGGGGAAAAAACAGAGCAGAAAAACTGGAAACTCTTAAAAAGCAGAGGGCCTCTCCTCTTCCAAAGGAACGCAGTTCCTCACCAGCAACAGAACAAAGCTGGATGGAGAATGACTTTGACAAGTTGAGAGAAGAAGGCTTCGGACGATCAAACTACTCTGAGCTACAGGAGGAAATTCAAACCAATGGCAAAGAAGTTAAAAACTGAAAAAAATTAGATGAATGTATAACTAGAATAACCAATAAAGAGAAGTGCTTAAAGGAGCTGTTGGAGCTGAAAGCCAAGGCTTGAGAACTACGTGAAGAATACATGCCTCAGGAGCTGATGCGATCAACTGGAGGAAAGGGTATCAGTGATAGAAGACGAAATGAATGAAATGAAGTGAGAAGGGAAGTTTAGAGAAAAAAGAATAAAAAGAAATGAACAAAGCCTCCAAGAAATATGGGACTATGTGAAAAGACCAAATCTACGTCTGATTGGTGTACCTGAAAGTGACGGGGAGAATGGAACCAAGTTGGAAAACACTCTGCAGGATATTATCCAGGAGAACTTCCCCAATCTAGCAAGGCAGGCCAACATTCAGATTCAGGAAATACAGAGAATGCCACAAAGACACTCCATGAGAAGAGCAACTCCAAGACACATAATTGTCAGATTCACCAAAGTTGAAATGAAGGAAAAAATGTTAAGAGCAGCCAGAGAGAAAGGTTGGGCTACCCACAAAGGGAAGTCCATCAGACTAACAGCTGATCTCTTGGCAGAAACTCTACAAGCCAGAAGAGAATGGGGGCCAATATTCAACATTCTTAAAGAAAAGAATTTTCAACCCAGAATTTCATATCCAGCCAAACTAAGCTTCATAAGTGAAGGAGAAATAAAATACTTTACAGACAAGCAAATGCTGAGAGATTTTGTCACCACCAGGCCTTCCCTAAAAGAGCTCCTGAAGGAAGCACTAAACATGGAAAGGAACAACCGGTACTAGCCACTGCAAAATCATGCCAATTTGTAAAGACCAACTAGGCTAGGAAGAAACTGCATCAACTAACGAGCAAAATAACTAACTAACATCATAATGACAGGATCAAATTCACACATAACAATATTAACTTTTTTATTTTTTATTTTTTTATTATACTTTAGGTTTTAGGGTACATGTGCACAATGTGCAGGTTTGTTACATATGTATCCATGTGCCATGTTGTTTTGCTGCACCCGTTAACAAACAACCCCATCAAAAAGTGAGCGAAGGGCATGAACAGACACTTCTCAAAAGAAGACATTTATGCAGCCAAAAAACACATGAAAAAATGCTCATCATCACTGGCCATCAGAGAAATGCACATCAAAACCACAATGAGATACCATCTCACACCAGTTAGAATGGCCATCATTCAAAAGTCAAGAAACAACAGGTGCTGGAGAGGATGTGGAGAAATAGGAACACTTTTACACTGTTGCTGATAAAACAGACTTTAAACCAACAAAGATCAAAAGAGACAAAGAAGGCCATTACATAATGGTAAAGGGATCAATTCAACAAGAAGAAATAACTGTCCTAAATATATATGCACCCAATACAAGAGCACCCAGATTCATAAAGTAAGTCCTGAGTGACCTACAAAGAGACTTAGACTCCCACACAATAATAATGGGAGACTTTAACACCCCACTGTCAACATTAGACGATCAATGAGACAGAAAGTTAACAAGGATTCCCAGAAATTGAACTCAGCACTGCACCAAGCGGACCTAATAGACATCTACAGAACTCTCCACCACAAATCAACAGAACATACATTTTTTTCAGCACCACACCACACCTATTCCAAAATTGACCACATAGTTGGAAGTAAAGCTCTCCTCAGCAAATGTAAAAGAACAGAAATTATAACAAACTGTCTCTCAGA